>NW_016107420.1:3165503-3177729 GCF_001604975.1 Cebus imitator | reverse complement strand
AGCAGAGCTGGTCTCAAACTCCTGGGCTCAATTGATCCTCCTACCTAAGCCTCCCAAAGTACTGGGATTACAGGCATCAATGTCACCATGGCTGGCTTCTGATTTTTATTTTTAAAATCATGATTATTTTAAAATATACTTTTTCAAAATGAAGAAGCTTAAAATTTTAGTTCCTTCATCAAATTAGTCATATGTCAATGCTCAATAGCTACAGATGCTAATGGCTGTTGTGTTAGACACCTGAAGTCTAAAGGATCCACTTTACAGAATATAGGTTAAAGCTAGATAAATAATATCTCAAGCTGTGATTTCAGATAGTTTGTCTATCAATCAATTTCAGTAAGAGATCAAACCATGTGAACTTTACTAGGCAGATCTAAACCCTTAGGCAATCTGCATATTTCTTTTTGCATTACTAGTGCTCAGATAATATTTCAAAAATACTATTTACATGATATAAATAAATTTACCTTTACAGTACAGGGAAACGTCAAGATAAACACTTGTACACTGCTAACTTCAATGGCTTCTGATGTAGAATATAGAACTGAGGGGACAAAATGTGTTTGCTAAATATTTTATACTGAATTTAAAATTCAATAAACTAATATTATTGACATTACCAGTGGTATGGCTAAACAGGACTAAATCAGAGTTTTCTATGGGATCTTATTCTAATTTCAGCAAAATAGACTAAAAATTTAAAAATAGTTGGGCATGTTATTTGATAATAGATGTTTAATTCCAATTTTAGAATTCAAAAAGTTTTGTAATCCATGATTTACTCATTTTTTCTGATATATGTAATAAATTTCCATCCCATTCCAGTGTTGAAAAACCATAATATAATAACATCTTTTACACTTGATATAAAAAATAATAAAATATAAGGGAACCTAAAAAATATAAGGGAACTAAATTTGTAATCATGCAGTCACCCTATTGGCTTAAATCATAAAGCATTATATAATGCAGTACATAATTATGTACATATTTTTCTCAGTGATAAAAAACACATACATTAAGAAGATATAATTAATAGACCATTATCATTGAAGCTCCCTTCCATAGAATATAAAGTGGTTAATACAAAATAGCTACACTAATGTATCTACTACTATAAATAAGTGTTGTAAAAATTAAGAACGTTATGCTCCTTGGAAAACATCTTGACTATAAAAACGCTCATAACATCTCAACATATGGAAAACATGCATCATGTAAAATATATCAATACATCATAGTTTTGATGAGAAATATTAGAATAGACAATATTTTATTGGAAGCAGAATACTGTTATATTCATTTATTTTGGAATAAGTTCTGTTTATCCTTGAATCTAAGGATTTAAATAGACATGGTAAGTCATAAACTGGTACATACCAGAAAAATTATCATTTGAAATGGGTGTATTATTGAAGTCTAATGGGAGACAGTACTAGAAAAAAAATGCACCACTTATGCTTTATAGAATTTGATGGGTGCAGAATATTAACGTAAGATACAAGTCAGTGGAAGCATAAGGAAAATTCAAATCATGAGGATGTGAGTGAAGTAGTTACTCTTTTTTTGTTTGTTTTGAGACCGAGTGTCACTCAGTCTCGGAGGCTGGAGTGCAATGGTGAGATCTCAGCCCATTGCAACCTCCACCTCCTGGATTCAAGTGATTCTCCTGCCTCAGCCTCCTGAGTAGCTGAGATTACAGGCGCGCACTACCACACCCAGCTAATTTTTGTAATTTTAGTAGATACGAGGCTTCACCATATTGGTCAGACTGGTATCAAACTCCTGAACTCATGATCCACCCACCTCAGCCTCCCAAAGTGCTGGGATTACAGGTGTGAGCCCCTGAGCCTGGCCAGTAGTTACTCTTATAAATTATTTTGCCATTTTACCAAACCAGTAGTTAGATAGCAGAATATTTTTGACACACACACACACACACACACACACACACACACGCACAAACAGATATTAAATGTGGCCAAACTTTTTTTTTTTTTTTGAGACTTTATTCCGACTATAGCTCAGTCTTTTCTCAGGGATAGGTTAAATTTTCATTAAATTATATAACACTGTACCATTTCGAATGAGATTTACAAACAAAGATATGGACTCAAGATTCAGGGTTCATGTATTCAGAAAACATAGACTAGGAGTTAACCTCTCCTTGCCCCAGTTTTAGCATCTGGAAAGAGTATCACCCAAGCTTTAACTCAGCTAATTATGTAAAGTGCTAATAATTGTGCCTGGTGAATAGTAAACCCAGATACATACTATTATTTTTATATTTCACATGTTATTGTCAATAAATTTTATGGTTATTTCTAATGGATACAAGTTATAAATTAAAGGTGTTTAGTATGAAGATAAACATACACTTTTACTAGTTGTCCTTCTTAGATATTTCTATCAAGAAAGGTAAACAAAATTCGATTTAATTAAAAGAGGCTTGTTTTGGATATTTTACCAAAAGAAGGAGATAATGTTAGGGTAATATAGTTTCAAATGCATGCTAATATGTGCAGATGCATGCACATAATAATTACCATATTTGAAAATTATTTCATGCTTATTTCCTTAATGACTTATCTTTTTCAGTCCTTTATTCATTAAAATTTGTCTGCCTTTTTAGCAATAACCTTTTATAATTTATCTTTTTACTGTATGTTTTATTCACTAAATATATTTTACTTGTTCTTTTTAATCTATTAGATCTATGATGAGACAAGGTAATATAATATAATACTCATTACCTCTTACATCTGAGATAAAACATACATAGAGTTTTCTTTCAGTGCACCAGATAGTAAAATTTTCCAGTGTAATAAAGAGCAAGCCAAGAAATTTTACCCTCAAGCATGTACCAGAAGATATATGTGTACCTGTACACAGAGAAACATGTAACAATGAACACAGCAACATGTGTGTTTTTGTTGTAACAATTTCATTGTCATTTATACAATGTAACATGTACCCATTTAAAGGTTATAATTCAGTGGTTTAAGTATATTCAGGATTGTACAAACACTGCCATCTAATTTTAGAAGAATTTATCAACCCAAAGATAAGCTCGTATATATCAGGATTTACTGTCAAACAATAGTTTACATTACCCCTTCAGGACATTTCATCTAAGTGGAATCATCTAACAGATCTTTGACACTGGTTTCTTTCATTTAGCATAACATTCTAAAGGTTCATTCATATTGTAGCATGTATTAGCACTTCTATCATTTTGTTAATGAAAGATATTTTATTGTATAGCTATACAACATTTTGCATAACCATTCACCAGTTGATGAATATTTGTGTTCTTTCCACTTTTGGACAACAACAAATAGTGTACCTGTGAACATTCATGTACAAATTTTTTTGTAAACATATGTTTTCATTACTTTCAGGCAGATTTCTAGGAGTGGAACTGGTGGGCAATATAATATGGTCACTCTATTTTTAGCAATGTTTAGAACTGACAGACTGTTTTATAAGGTGGTGGCAGAATATAACATTTCCGTTAGGAATGGATGACTTCAATTTACTCTTATCAAAATTGGTTATTTTCTGTCATTTTGATTATAATAATTTTAGTTGGTATGAAGTGGTATCTTGTAGATATAATTTGCACTTCCATGATGATTAATGTTATGGAGCATCTTATGTGTTTATGGGCCTTTGGAGTGTTTTCTTTTAATAAATTTCTATTCAGGGTCTTTGTCCAAATAAAAACTGGATTATTTGACTTTTCCCTGTTGAGCTGAAAGAATTTCTTAGGTATTTTGGCTACAGTTCCTTATCAGATATGTAATTTGAAAATATTTTCTCTCATTCTGTGAACAGTCTTTTGAAATTCACAGCATTGTTTGCAGAATGAAAGGTATAATTTTGACAAAGTCCATTTTGTCTTTTGTTGCTGTGTTTTTGGAGACATATCAAAGAAAGTATTGCCTATTCCAAGGTCATGAATATTTACTCTATAATTTCAGGACTTTATTGTTACAACTCTTACATTTCTAGAAAAACAGGACTAAAAGAATTTATTATTAGTAGGCATGCTCTACAAAAAATATTAAAGGGAATTTTTTCAGGTTAAAATAGAAGGTACTTAATAGTAATTCATATCCTTGAAAATAAATAAATAGCACCAGCAGAGGTTGAAAAAATTATTTCATAATCATTTATTTAATAAAGAAAATGGAGAGATTTTGAAAGAAAAATGGTAGGTTAATTTTAAAAAGTATATTTGCATCATAACCTCAATAAAGCAACTGTGTTTTGCAAAAAAAAAAAAAAAAAGAATTCTTTTAATTTCACAAAAATTATGAAGATAGTTCTAGAATGTAAACAGGCAGATAATACATAAATTGTTTTCATGGGATAATTGCTTACATTTCAAATATAAAACAAACAATGTTTCATTGCCATTATGTAAACAATAACTTATCAATAATTGTAATTCTAATTTCATCCTAATTTTTCTTGTATTATATATCTAGCAAAAATGGCAAATAGCTCTTGTGTCACATTACAAGTTGTCAAGTTTACCTAGAAGAGTTGCTATATCATTAATACTAATTAAATTATGTCATTAATACTAGTAATTTTCCACTATAACATACATGTATGTGTGTGTATTCATATACATATGTGTAAAATTTGAGGTACATTGATGAACATTCAGAAAAACAATTCTGAAATAATAAAACAGATAATTCTTACACAGTAGTTATGATGAGCATGGGTCATAAAATTGGTTCCTGCAAAACTAGATTGCCAAATATTATGATTACTCAAAGTAATGCAAAAATTGGTATGTTTTTCAATGCTGTATATTTAATTTTTATGGCATGTCTAAATTTGTAAAGAAATCAGCAAGATTGTAGAAACCTAATATTGTTTTGTGACAACTTACCTCATGGATGAACTAAAAAGCATTGCAACTGCTTATGTCTCAGAAGTCAAGGCAACAGCAGGTCAGCTGGTTTGGCAAACACTGAGATCTTTGCTGCTGAGAGCTTGTTTACATTTTTCTCTTGGCCGTATATTCTGAAGCTCACCTTAGCCACCTATTCAACTTATTGTTAGGCAATCATGCATTCTCTCTTGTATCTGATTATTATGTAATACATTCAGTTGAAAGGAACTCTATCAGATAAAAATGCTCCTACTTCTTGGCAGCTTTCCTTCATTCAACGGATATTTATTTGGTAGCTACTTTCCCTCTTTCAGCGTATACTTCCTTAGTAGCTACCGTATGAGCTGTGCTAGACCAGTACTTGCAAAACAACTGTAATCTGTACTCTGTCTCTGTGTATCTTGAATAAGTATTCCTAAATGATATAGTACCTCATTTTAATGTAATTAAGTTATAAATGAATGTGTTTCCTATATAATGGAACCAGAGGTAGCTGTCAGATTAAATAATATTACTTCAGTTACCATCCCAAGTTGAGTTCAGTTTAGCTCCACCTCTAACTCTATGCTAGAATAGTTAGAAGATTTCATCACCCAAACAAAGAAGCATTTGTATATTAGAATTAGTGTCAAACAATGTTTACATTTTCTCTCTATGGATTTGCGTCTTCAAGACATTTCATCTAAATGGAAATAACTAATAGATTTTTTGGATTTAAAAGATGAGTAAGACAGTGTCTCTTCCATGTACTATCTCATAATCAATGGGCAAGGCAGCCATTATCACATAAATGAAATTGTTACTTTGATGAAGATATGGGAACCTAAGGGAAAAGAGAAAAGGGGTGCAACACAAATAGGAAATCCAAGTTGGGTTCCTCAAATCAGGCAATCTTGGTAGATGATTGAGCATAAAGGAAGTAGAAGATGGAAACAGGGCTTAAAGTAAGGGGGGACTACTGGGTTATTTCTTACCTATGATGCTTTGCTATTTTGATGGACTTCATAATATTATATAATTTAGTCATTTTCAAAAATACATAGGTTTGTAAAGTTAAAGTATTTGAACATATTAATTAAAAACGTTTAAAACCCATTATGGTATTTATTATCATAAGTGATGTAAGCTGAAGAATTATTCATGGCATTTTTCATTATCTTTAATAATTTTTAAGCCAAACCTTTCTTAAATGCCAGTCAAGGGCTTTTCAAAAATATATATGATAATTACTTTAATTTTTTTATGAATCTACCAGCAATTTATTTAATGTTGTTTTTCATGCTAAATATATTAGAAATTGCTAAAAATTGTAATTGACTTTTCTCTGTAGTAGTTGTAATTAAGAAAACTCCCTCCTTGTAACCCAGAACAAAATATGTTTCATGGAGAATGTTTTTATAGCTATCTTTTTGACAGGTATATGTTTTAGTTTTCATTCCGAGAACTTATCTTCAACAACTACTTTTATAATACAAAAATCCACAATTAAGAAATATTGAAAGACTTGATTCACAATTATATATTATACATATGCATACATGAGTGTATAAAATTAGAGTACATTTAAAATATACATATTTAATATATTACATATTAAATATAAACATTTCAAAATAGCAAGTCCATCTAAAGACTTTTTTTTTGTGAGGCAGAGTGTCCCTTTTTCACCGAGGCCAGAGTTCAGTGGTACAATCTCGGCTCACCACAACCTCCACTTCCTGGGTCCAAGCGATTCTCCTTCCTCAGCCTCCTGAGTAGCTGGGATTACAGGTGCACCCTACCATGCCAGCTAATTTATTTTACTTTATTTTTTGTTTTTAGTAGAGATGGAGTTTCACCCTGTTGGACAGGCTTGTCTCGAACTTTCAACTTCAAGTGATCCATCTGTCTCAGCCTCCCAAAGGGCTGGAATTCCATCTAAAAACTTTTGAAACAAGTTAATATATTCCAAACAGCAATTATGAAATTTCTAAATTAAACCATATGTACCATTTAAGCTCTCATTAATTAACTTGCTCAGTCTCTGGCTTTCACATATTTAATATATTCTTTTTTGCAAGTTTTATTTTCAAAGATTGTATGCTGTTAAAAACTTTAAAACTTGAAGCTATTCCATGTTCCATTAAATATTTTTATTTTAAACATAGACAAAGTTCAATCACAATTTATATGACTAAGTTACATAAGTTAATTATCATAATAGGCTATATCTAGTATCTTAAAGGTAGTACTTCAAATATTCAGATATTTTTAAAAGTTGATTTATGGTAATTGCCATCTTGTAGCATTCTTGTTTTCAATGTCATTTTCCCAAAAAATGATTATTTGTTTGACCCGATTTTGCATGGACATTCATTGCCTTATCTACCCTAATTTTTAGAATATTTCAATGTGGACATTGGTACAATTGTAAGCTATTTGCATACTATAACCAGTCTCAAATGTATTTTTGCTTTTGTAAGAACATTTTAATTTTTTTTAACCAGGGTGCTATGCTTCATTAAAGTACATTTTCAGTGAAAAAGCCAGTAATTTTATTGTCAATATTGAGTATATTAACATAAGTTCTTTAGTTCTAGCTAATGTAAAAGAAAACTATGTATTGAAAATGAATGAAATTAATTCAGAACAACAGTAATTTGTTTAAAAGAAAATGCATGGTTCTGAGTAATATATAAAAGTACATGTTGAACCTTCTGTAATTATTTGTCTTTGGATCAACTGTTCCTGAAAGAACTATGAAGTTTTGAGGTGTATAATGATTTTTTAAAGGAGATGTGTGTATTGCCTTTTTCACCATCAAGTTTCCCTGGAAATCAAATATTCACTTTCTAATTAAATGTGAATTTTTATTTTTTGTGCACGTTTCAGATAAAGAAAATTATTGTAAAAATATTATTAAGTAACAAAGTGTGATGACAAGGTTGGGAGTGTCAAATTCCTCTTCCATAACCATCCAACACTGAAAGAAGTTAGCTATTTTTGACTGTTTCTCTCCAAGCACATTTTGTCTTGTTAGTGAATGCCCTCTAGGCTGCCCTGGAAATTGAGTTGTTGGATATGCTGTTCAATGTTTCATGTATGGCTTAAATCCAGGAAAGAACTAAGTATATCTCCTATTCTCATTTTGGGTAAATGGGAAGGCATAGATGGTAACAAGTATTTAATAAATAATTTAAATCATTAGATATTTTAGCAGGGTGCAGTGGCTCATGCCTATAATGTTAATGATTTGGGAGGCTGAGTCAGGAGGACTGCTTGAGCCCAGGAGTTCAAGGCTACAATTAACAATGATTGCACCACAGTACTCCTGCCAGGATGACAGAATGAGACCCTATCTCAAAAAAGACAATTTGACCATGAATTCTCTAAACTATTACATTTCTAAAGCTACTCAGATATTAGATAAATAATCTTATATTTAATATTTCTAAAGCTACTCAGATTTAAGATAAATAATCTTATATTTAATATTTCTAAAGCTACTCAGATATTAGATAAATAATCTAAACCTACTCAGTACTCTTGATTTAGATTTGAGCACACATTGTTTTTGACATGTCCTGAAATGTTTCTAGGTTGCTTCTGAATAAAAATTCATAAGGATGTTGAGGATAAAATAAAATCCACGGTAAAATAATTATATTATTTATATAAGCAAAGTCTTCTATGTGTATTTTATTTCAAGATTTCTTAAAATCTCTAAATCTAATATCACATTCTAATTTCTGATAGGGAGATATGATATACAAAATTCATCTGAATATCAATCCTTCTTTTGTGAAATACAAGAATGAGTATTCCACTGAAGATAGCTTAAAAATATTTGAATTAGATCTAGAAAAAGCAAAAGCTAGCCCACTTTGTTAGAAATCAAACAGATTTTTAATAGAAATCAAACTGATTTCTATTGCTACAATCTATAACTATGCTTCTATATGTTTTAGATGATTAATAAGCAAATTATATTATTACTCTTCTTTTTCATAAATAAAGTTGCAAATTTTGTTTAAAAAATATATCAAGAATACTAAAAAATTCAAGTGTATGCACTTACAGCAGTTTACAAACCTGTTAACTTTATTGTGTGCCTGCAAGGTGATAATAATTAAATCAGAGCCCAGATGCATGTTCATAATCATTTACACTGTTTTCCCAATACAGAAGAGATACTGTCAACATAAATAATAAATAGCGAGAGACTCTCTAAAAGAAAATAATATTTACTTGGGAACAACGCATTGCAATGATAATATGCATGCCACAGTAAACTGTGTTTTGTGTTTTTTTTATTATTATTATACTTTAAGTTCTGGGGTACATGTGCAGATCGTGCAGGTTTGTTACATAGGTATATACATGCCATGATGGTGGTTTGCTGTGTTTTATATTCTAAGAGATAAAGATAAAGGCTTTAAAAGAAAAAAAATGAGAAAGATTAAATCATTGTTTTGAGATAACTATCCTGGCTACAGGCATAAATAACACGGGTGATGTCAGTCTGCGTTTGGACGGGCAGTTACCAGGCAGAAGTATTTGTCCTCACAGAAGTATTTTTTGTATAAGGTGATGATGGCGTTTGTCAAGTTTGTGTTTTTTGTCCGTTGTGACAATTTTTGGTATCAGGCATTTATGCATGAGAACATTCTTTTCATAGCTTTCCCAAAGTCTATTTATTTCTCATAGTTATTTTTTCTTTTATAATTTGAAACACAAGTTACTCCATTTTGACTTTAACAACTGTCACATTTTTTCTTTGATCCCTGATAAAAATCTTTTTCTAAAAAGCATGACTAATCAATCATCTTGTAGTTAGGTTTTGTTGTCATTCAGTGCCAAGGATTGACATGGCTCAGGCTATTGATCTGCTCCCGTGTTGGAGAGATTAAATGGTGGCTAGGAGTCAGCATGGAAATCCTTGTAACTACATTTGAGCAACAAAGAAGGCTTGAAGGCTTGAGTACCACTTATCATTTGACAATATTTCCTATAAAATTTACTAAATAACCCTACTTGCTTAATATCTCTCAATTTCAGAGATATTTTATTTTATTTATTTTTTATATATATTTTATTGCATTTTTGGTTTTGGGGTACATGTGAAGAACATGTAAGATTGTTGCACAGGTACATACATGGCATTATAGTTTGCTGCCTTCCTTCCCATCACCTTCCCATCACTCCCCACCCCCCACTGTCCCCCCTCCAGTTCCCCCCCACAGACCCCAGTGTGTGATGTTCCCTTCCCTGTGTCCATGTGTTCTCATTGTTCAACACCTTCCTATGAGTGAGAACATGTGGTGTTTGATTTTCTGTTCTTGTGTCTGTTTGCTGAGAATGATGGTTTGCTGGTTCATCCATGTCCCTACAAAGAAAGCGAACTAATTGTTTTTTATGGCTGCATATATTTTAAAGCTTTCCAGGTTCCAACTAAAAAATCTCAAAGTTTATTTTAAGTCAGAAAGACAATTCAGAATTTTGACCATAGGAAAGCGTGCCAAAGATGCCATTCCTTTGATAGCATTCTTCAACGCTCTACTTTGTCCTGTACTTGTTCTATATGTTCTCCTTCTTAAATCAGCAGACATTTTCCTTTATGATAAAAACCAACTACATAATATTAATGTATATAAAATTATTCCCTTTTTAACATTTTTCTTACCAATTTTTATTTTCTAATTACTGCTATATTTTTATCATTTTAATTTTCTTCTTAAACCTGTATTCTGAAAGACTAACCTTTAAATTATAAAAAAATTATTTTTCACAATAAAGAAATCCTTTTTATGCCTTTTAAATATTTTTTACAATCACAAGCACACATTATCTTTTGATACACTGTTTTTACTCATTTATATTCACATTTTACCTTTCAGCAACCTTAATTTTATAAATAAATTTGAACTGTGGCAATTATCAGTTTTTATAGATGAGAACAGAACCATCTTATTATTTTAGAAATGTATTTCCTCATAATATAATTTTTAATGTGCATTAATAGAACTTAATGTATTTATTTTTCCTATAATATGTAAGAAGCCAGGGACAAAGATTTTTATGTCCAGCAAATTGTTTTGAGTTGTTATCTTACTTGGAAATGACCCAGATATTTAATGAGTATCTATTATTTAATCTAACATAATGTAATTTCAAGTTTTCCAATTACATGAAAAGATAATTTATATGTGTTTATTTACATTTACCTAATTTATTAATTTTAACAATTTGTCTAGATTACTCATAAAATTGAGAAAAGTGTTTATTATTTCAAATTATTTTGTTTTGTTTTTCATCTTTGTAGGCTTGATTACTAGTTGTTCATCCAATTAACCTTAAAGTTTATTATATGGGACTTTTGCTAAAGAATCAGAAAATACAGCCTTTTTTGTTAAATCCATATTTTATTAAATTATTATTATTTATTAAAGTATCACATGAAGCTTATTTTGTTTTCAAGTTGGGTTTAGAGCAGGGTGTCCAATCTTTTGGCTTCCCTGGGCCACATTGGAAGAATTGTCTTGGGCCACACATAAAATATGCTAAAACTAGTGATAGCTGATGAGCTAAAAAAAGAAAAAATGAAAAACATACACAAAAAAACCTTTTTTTTTTTTTTTAACTGTACATAGACAGTGGGCATTTTTGGGCTTCCTGGCTCATTTTTATAAGATTTTGCTGTTTGTTTTTTTAATTAAAAAGGTTTTGCATCTTTTATTTATTTATTTTTACAATCAAAATGCTGTATATTTCAATCGATTTGAAGCAGTGCATTTCCTCCCAATGGGATATCATACAACTTAGAATGAATGTAATGAACAGAGATGGTTTTTATCGAGCATACTCAACTTAATAAAAACCACTAATGGCAGAGGAGCTGTGTTAAAGCAATAGGGGAAAAGACCAGATCTTGAAATAGAAGGCTTACAGTAGACAAGAGACAAAGTAAGACAAGGACATGAACTGAGGGTGGAAAAGCACACATAAGAAGAAAACTTGCCCAGGCGCAGTAGCTCACACCTATAATCCCAGCACTTTGGGAGCCCAAGGCAAGGGGATCACCTGAGGCCAGACACTTGAGATCAGCCTTGCCAATGGGAAACCCCATCTCTACTAAAAATACAAAAACTAGCCGGGCATATGGCATGAGCCTCTAATCCCAGCTTCCAGGGAGGCAGAGGCAGGAGAACTGCTTCAACTCGGAAGGCAGAGGTTGTGGTGAGCCGAAATCATACCAGTGCTTTCCAACATGACATGATTTTTCTATTTGTAACATATTAAATTCCATTTCTCCTGAAATCTTTTTTTCTTTTT
>NW_016107420.1:3148466-3157549 GCF_001604975.1 Cebus imitator | reverse complement strand
CAAATATCACATGTTTTCACTTCTAAGTGAGAGCTAAATCATGAGTACATATTAACACATAGAGGAGAATAATACACACTGGGGCCTATCAGAGGGTGACGGGTGGGAAAAGGGAGAGGATCAGAAAAAATCACTAATGGGTACTAGGTTTAATACCTAGGTGATGAAATAATCTGTACAACGAACATTCATGACACAAGTTTACCTATATAACGAACCTGCACATGTATCTCTGAACTTAAAATAAAAGTTAAAAAAAAAAAAAAAAATTTTAGCTAATATATTTAGCTTTTATATTCACAAACTCTGTACTAATCAATAAAAATTTAGCCCTGCATTCTGTCATCCAATGAACAGTTTCTGCAAATCTGAGCTAGGTTCTTTATAGCATTTGTAGCATTTGCACTTGCAGTTCAGTCTCTGTAAATTTTTGTTTATTATGTTGTAAATGTATATAACACCTATTCATTAATAATCATGAATTTTAAACTATTTCCATAAATAACATATGTTAATGTTAATGTATTTTCTAACTTGCCATTCCTGACAGCCTTGCTTACATGGTTGCTCTTTTCACACTTATGATACTTGTTAAATATTTCAAAAAATTTATTAACGATTATCCTATACTTAATAGTTTTTTTCTATTTTTAAATATGAATTAACATTTTGTGACAGGCAGCCTCTAAGATGGCCCCAAATGATTCCTATCTGATAGTATTTGTGCCCTTGTGTAATAACATTCTCCTGCATGTGGGATGGGTCTAGTGACTTACTTCTAATAAATAGAATACCAAAAAAGGGATGACATATGGCTTCCTAGATTAGGCTATAAAAGACTGTGACTTCTGTCTTGCCAGCCCTCTCTCTCTGGCTCTAAAATTTGGCTTACCCTGATGAAGCAAGTTTCTATGCTGTGACATGTCCTATGGAGTGTTCAAGGTAGCAAAAAATAACTTGAGGCCTCTATTTAACAGCTCAACAGAAACCAAATTCTACCAGTAATAACTGAGTAAGCTTCGAATTGGGTCCTGTTCCTGTCGAAACTTAAGATGATTGGGATTTAACTGACACTTTATGTGCAATCTTATGAGAGACCTTTATACAGGGATTCAAGTAAGCAGTACCAAATATCAAGCCCAAAGAAACTGTGGGATAATAGTTACCTGTTGTTTTCAGTCACTAAGTTTGGGGGCAATTTCTTATGCAGCAATAGATAACCAATATATACTACATATATCCAAAAAATATAACAGTTTTGATTCTTAAGTCTATAAGTAAAGTAACATGTCTCTTCTCAGAAATCACCCAAAGTCTTAATATAAAATTTTAAACAGAAAACTGCATCTTCACGTTAGTGGGGACATCAGTTTTTCTAATACACAACATGTGGGAAAATGCTACTAAATATATAGCTATTCAGAAAAACTTACAAAAAGAAAGCAAGAGAAAGTTGTCAGCAGCAATAAAGGTTAAAAAATATAGCAAACGACAATTTTCTAAAATAGCCAAAACTCTTACTGATTATGTCCAATGATAATTTTTACGGATTACATAGGCCAGCAAAGAGCTCTTTTTTGACTCAGCTTGACACCAAAGTAGCAGATGTGGCTCTTAAAGACGAATCAGTCAGGATTTATTTGTAAAGTGTGGCGTGTTGATGTGTCACAGTGGTAAAGAAAGAGTCAGCATTGAAAGAAGATTTGTAGCTGCCAATTTTAGTTAACTAGAAAGAAGTAAAGACTAAAGCAACCCGCATAATTTAAAATCCCTGTATCACCATAAACTTCAAGGTGATTCAGAGAGAATTCCTTGTAATTTATAATACAATTTTGATTACTATCCACAAATAACCTCCTAAAATGTTCTTCCAGAAAGAAATTATTTATCGAAAAATGTGAAATTTTAAACTACAAAAAAGGCAAAACAAAACAGAGCAGGGATTTGAAGGAAGAGAGGAGGCAGATAAGTAAAAGACAAATAGAACTCATCTGAATAAAAACTACTTTGAATAGTAATATACCCAGGTTACAAACCTGCAGATGCACCCCCTGGATCTAAAATAAAAGTCAAAGGCAAAACAAAAAAAAAATTAAAAGTGGAAAATATACAAGTAGTCATGGGAAGACTATTTAATACTGTAAGTTGTACTTCTGGTTTCCAGTACAGCATGTAAGGACATTAGAAGTTTCCCTTCATCTAACAGGTAAAAAGCTACTCTGAAAAAGTGGCAACTTTTCTTAAATTCATCAGAGAAGTTAGGACACTATAATGGTAGATACATGTTATTGTATATTTGTCAATACTCATTGAATGTACATTATGAATATTTATATAAAATATAAACATTTTATATTTATCAAATATAAACTTCAGTTTTATAGTGATGTGTTAACATAAATATATTGGTAAATGCATCACTACATTGTAGGATGTTAATTTTGGAGGAGTTGGTGCCTCTGTGCAGCAGTGAGCATATGGGAATCCTAGTAGATTCTGCTTAATTTTGCTGTGAATTAAAAATGGTACTAAAATATAAGAGTTGTCAATTAAAAGATAAAATAAATTGGACAAGTCTTAGTCTATGATATGATTTGGATCTGTGACCCTACTAAAATCTCATGTTGAGTTATATATAATCCCCAGTGTTGGAAGTTGGGCCTAGTAGTAGGTGATTGGAGCACAGGGCCAGTTTCTCATGGTTTAACACTGTCCCTCTTGGTGCTATCATTGCAGTAGTGAGTTCTTGTGATATTGGGTCATTTAAAGGTGGGTAGCATCTACCCCCACTCTCTCTTGCTCCTGCTCCAGCCATGTGAGATGTTCCTGCTTCCTCTTTTCCTTCCACAATGATTTTAAGTTTCTTGAGGCCTCCCCAGAAGTCACGTAGATGCCAGCGTTATGCTTCCTATACAGCCTGCAGAACCATGAGCCAATTAAACTTCTTTTCTTTGTAAATTACCCAGTCTCAGATATTTCTTCTATAGCAGTGCCAGAACAGACTAATACAGTCTATAAAGATAAGTTAACAGATATGAGGTTCTAATGGCTAAATCGTATAGTTTTAACATATAAACAATGAATACATAAAATAAAGAGAATATTTGAAGAATTAGAATCACATTTATTCAGTAAGTGATAGGTGATTAGACAGGAAAATAGAAATAGGAAAAAGTTAGAGCATTTTCATTTTCAAGATTATATTTACTGGTTACCAAAACCAGACAAATATTAGAATATAAATAATAATTAACATAGAATTATTGCCAAGTGTAGCACAAAAATATGATGTTGATCACAAAACCTGATTTGCTCACATTAATATATAAATTTATAGATATACTATTAATTGTGAGCTACCAGGTGGGAAGATGGTCCATTATGACAATGACCAAACCAAAAGGAACAACCATGTCTTTATTCACTTCCTGAAAAAGGGCATGCAGAAGCAAAACCAAGAAGTCTTGGTTTCCTTCTGTTCCATTTTTCTCAACAGACTGTCATTAGCAAAGGTTGGAAAACATGCAATATATGTTGGGAAAATTGTCTCATTGCTAAAGACCCCCAAACCAAAGGCTTCTTTTTTTTATTATTTTTTTTCTCGATTTAGGAAGCTTTAAGGAGGGGAAGGGAACATGTTAGAAATGTGTAAGTACTGAATCAAAGTAAGGTCAACATGCCTCAGCCAAGTTCATAAAAAGAGACCTCAAAATGAAGGCACCTGGGCTAGGATTGCAAATATGTATATGAGCATAGTTGACAGAGAGCAAAAGTGGTATAAATATTTGTCTATGTAGTTTCCTCCAGAAAATTGTAATGCACTGACTGTGCAGCACATCTGGTCTGGGGAGGGCAGCCTGCCCCCATGAGGTTTACCTCATTTTAATATTTTATGGTTGGACTTGAAAAAAATCATACATAGCATTTTGTACTGTAGTGGGACTCTTCCACTGGTAAACAGTGTGGAACATTTCATAAAATTAATAACATAACCTGAAAAGAAAAAAATAATATAGGGATATAAAAGAATAGCAATTCTTCACTTATTAGAGTCAAAATATATCATCTGTAACTATGTGTTTTATTAGTATGGATTAATGCCTAATAAGTGTGTGTACAATGGAGCCAGTCTATTCAAAAGGCTGATGAAAAGCATGTTTATATCTGTATCTATCTATATAGATATTTATCATTATGCTAGGATAATTTTGTACTTTATTATTTCTGATAATTTAGTCAAGATATTCTGAGCCTGGGAGAACAGGTCTGATATTACAAAATTTAATGATTTCAAATTTTTAATTATTTCTAGATAAAATGAATAAAATGCTTTATTCCTTAAGAACAAATTTCTTATCATCATTATAGGACATGTACAACTTATTGAATTGACAAGGCCTTTAACAAAATAATATCTCTTAATTTCAGCATCTAGTATTAATCATTGGAGAGCAGTATAGATAATTGTTAGTTTATTTTGTTTCCCTATGAACAGAATGACTGAAACATCAGAATTTTGTTCCCGTCTTTTCATTTTCTCTTTTTAAAATACTGAATATGCATTATCTTATAATTTCTGAAGGTTAAGCCTTCAGGAGTATATTAATAGTTGTGGCTCAGGGTCCCTTATGAGGCTGCAGTCTAGGTAAGGTCTAAGGCTACAGTCATCTGAAGGCTTGTCCGGGGTTTGAGTATCCACTTCCAAGATGGCTCAACTATTAGCAGAAAAGCTTAATTCTCGGTTACATGGCCCTCTCACTGGTGCTATTTGGATGTCCTTCAAGTGACTCAAGCGAGTAAAACTTAGTTTTTGAAGTCACATACTCTCTTTTCTGCAATATCTTATTTGTTACACAGGTTAGTTACATTCAGTGTGGAAGGGACCGATACATTATTGTGAATACCATGAGGCAGAGATCACTGGGGCCTTCTTAAAGCCTGACTACCATAGGGAAGTGCTATCTTCTACTTTCTTATTTGGTTTATAAAATCTCCCAGATGGCCCCATGATCTCCTTCCCTGTTCCAGGTGGCTGAAAGGAAATGATCCCCAGAGTGACCTGTGACCCAGATGTTGAATGCAGTAGCACCTTCATTACCTTGGGTCGTGAGTTTTGTTCTTTTATTTATCAGTATTGTTATAATAGGTGTCAGAAAATATATGTATATAACCTAAAATTACTTTTTAAAATCATATAGCCTATTTATATCACAGTAGCCATTTTTATTCATTCCAAGACTCTGTATTTTGGAATTGTTTTAAACTTATTTTAGTACAATATTTGACTTCTATTGTGCAAAATTATGTTTGATCATTGTGGGAAGTTAAGTTAGCAGCTGTACAAAAGTGAGAAAGTAGGGTCATCTCTTGAGCCAAATGGAATCACTTGGTGCAAGGTAGGGTTAATTAAGAGGAATATACAAGGCTGAAAATTTAAATACCTTGGACTATGTAAATCAGATATCATATCAATTCCAGGAAATGTAATTAAATCAACAAAGGAAAGAAGTCAAAATAAATGTAATGGATTTAGGTTGTTTCTTATTGACCTTGCATGGTCAGGGTCAGACTATGGAAAGATTGTCAGTGGGTCATGAGCCTATAGAATATGAGAGGTATCCTCATAGCCGTGGATAAAGATATTGCCAAATCAAACAAGAATAATCCAGTGCCAGAGTTTGAGGAATAAAATGGTATCAGAACTGACAGCACTGTCAAAAATGCAAGGCCAAATATCCAAGTCAAGACAGTCAATTTATGCTTCAATAAATTTCTCAGATGCAGACACAATGCAAACACATACAGAAGTCAAAACTAAAACTATAAATGTCTGTTTGAAAATGTAAAAGAGCAAAGCAAAATGGTAAGGAGGACAAAGGAAAGTATCAGAATGATTAAGGAGCACATGAAAAAGCATCTACCTCATTAATTTCCAGTAAATATAAAGTAAACCCTCATCTAGACAGCATTATAATAACGGCTAAAATTTAAAATACTGTCCATAACAAGTGCTAGAGAAGATGTGAAGCATTAGAGATGATGCTCTACTGATTGGGGTTTTAAATTAGTACACTTTATGAGAAAATAAAAGTCAAGATTTTTTTTTGAAGAACAAAATATGTGAAATAATTTAACATAAGATTTCAATATTAATGGTAGGTTTTTAGAAAAGAAAGAAACTTTGTCAAAATATGCTAAATGCCATAATAAACAGCCTCCAAAATTTCGGTAGGCTAACATTTTGGAATGATATGCTGTAGCAAAACTTTCCACAATGAGAATATTATGTATGTTAAACTAACTCAGCCTGAACTTGACTCCGTACTTCACTATCTATAGTAACCTGATTTAGTATGTAAACAATTTGTATACTAATTTAAAATTATATTTTCTTTAGAGTAACAAATATAATCATAGCAGCTAAGTTTTAGCAGATCACAGGCTGCCAGTCAATCAAATCATGTCTATATAAAACAAATGCCTCAGCATACCATGACCAAATAAAGCAAATGTTAAGTTGTAACCAATCTAACTGTCTGTATGTCGCTTCCTTTTTCTGTCTATGAATATTGTTTGCATGCATTGCTGGGTGGAGCTTTCTGAGCTTTTCCTTGTTCTGAATGCTGCCCAATTTGTGAATAATTCTTTGTTCAGGGAAACTCTGAGGAATTTAATTTGTCTAAAGTTTTACTTTTGGCATATATATATGTATGTGTATATATATATATATATACACACACACATATACACTTTTTGTATATATATATACACACATACATATATATATGTCATACTGGACAGCATTTATATATATATGCTGTCTAGTATGATAGCCACTTGGTAGCTATATGTAGCTACTGAGTACTTGAAATGCGGCTAGAGTGGTTGTGTAACTAAAATTTCAATATTATTTAATTTTAATTCATTTAAATTTAAATTTTAGTACCCAATGTGGCTAGTGGATATTGTATAAGACAGCACAGTGTTAGAAAATTATTTCCTACCCGCCTAAAGCTTCAAAACAATTATTTGCCATCTGCGTTCCACGTTATGATTAGAGACCAGGCTCAATGCATCTTATGGTTATTCTACTCTTTAAAATCTGATATTTTTTAAATCAAGCCTCTTTATCTTGCACATAAACAGAGAAATAAAAGATCATACATGAAAACTTGTTTATGCTCCAAGGCTCAGAATGGCACACATCACATCATCTCACCATTCATTGGTCAGAACGTTATTATACAACCATACCGTGCTATAAGAGAGACTGGGAAATTAGAGGTGAGTAATTTTGCCCAGCAGAAAAATGAAATATGTCTTGGTAACAAATAGTAGTGTCTCTGACAGACAGTATGGTGTTAGAAAGGCAGTATAGCTTGAAAAATTGAAAAACAAAATCTGGAGTCAAATGTCTGGGTTCCAACTTGCTCTACCATGTACTGTGTGATTTTAGAAAAAATTATTTAGAATCTCTGCCTCTCAACTGCTAAATGGATAATGAGTATGAGTTTATTCCTTTCCACCATAGCCTGGGTAACTGGTAGGAGGTATAGAAAAAATAAAGGCATTTTCTAAATGTTGTTTGAGTACATAGATATTTAGGTTAAAAAAAACCTAAGTGGTTATAAAATTAAATGATTAAGCCTGTAGTTCCAGCTACTTGGGAAACTGAGGTGTAAGGATCATCTGAGTCTGGGAGACTGAGGTTGCAGTGAGCCCTGATGTTGTCACTGCACTTCAGCTTGCATTGCAGAGTAAAACCCTGCCTAAAAAAAAAAAAAAAAAAAAAAAAAAAAAAAAAAAAAAAAAAAAAAAAAAAAAAAAAAAAAAGATTAAGTGGTTAAATATTTATAAAGTACTTAAAAAAGCATCTGGTACATTTACCAAGTTAAATTACTATTTTTATTACTATTTTTGGTCTCATGATAGAGAAACAAATGAGTAAGATTAGAGAGCCCAGAACCAGAAGATAGCATATGTGCAGAAACTTGTTAAATGACAAGTGTAAAATTAAATGTCAGTAGCTATTTTGAGACAATTGGTGATATATAAAGAAAAATAAATTAAGATTCATTCAACATGCCGAAAGTGAAATAAATTTAAGTGGGTTACAATAATCAATAGAGAGACAAAACTCAATGTAAGATGTAAAAATTGTAGACAATTTACTTGGTAAATAGAAAAGGTTTTCTTTGACACAAAGCAGAAACAAAAATTGTAATATAAAGATTGATGAATTCAATTGCTATTTGACAAAATTAATTAAAATCGAGCAGGCTTACACTCTTCCTGGGGATTTTATTTCTATATATATTCTCTAGAAAAAGCCACACAAAGACACAATAATTTAGATGCACTTGTTTTCCATTATAGCGTAGCTTATAAGAGAAAAACTTCAGATAGCTTAAATGTCCATCAACAGTTTTTGAATGAATATATGTTGAAATATCCATCCAATGGGATTCTGCTGAGGAATTAAAATAAATCATCCAGAACTACTTATATTAGCTTAGAATCTAGGGAAGGTACCATGGAGTGAAAGAAACAAAATTTAAGATGGCATGTTAGGTAAGAATCATTTACAGAAAGATTTAGATATCCATAACAATATCAGATAATGTTTGTGTATAAGTGTATAAACATGCACAGGATACTGAACTCTCAATTCATTATAAAAATGGTTGGGGAAAGGGAGAAATTGTCATGGGGTTTGGCATGATGAAGAGGGGCCTTCGAAGAATTAATAAAAATAATTGGAATAAGACACTACATGTTGTATAGATTAATAAACCTGAACATATTATTATTTTCTAAACATTTAAGTTAGTCTTCATCATAGAAATTAATTCAAGGCCAAAAACAAGTACAAGAAATATTACATAAACAAATGAAATCATACAGTATTTGACTTTCCAAAGACCAACATCACCAACAGTGCAAAGTCTCCACTCCTCTTAAAAGTCTACTCAGGCCGGGCGCGGTGGCTCAAGCCTGTAATCCCAGCACTTTGGGAGGCCGAGACGGGTGGATCACGAGGTCAAGAGATCGAGACCATCCTGGTCAACATGGTGAAACCCTGT
>NW_016107420.1:3144787-3148456 GCF_001604975.1 Cebus imitator | reverse complement strand
TGAGGCAGGAGAATTGCCTGAACCCAGGAGGCGGAGGTTGCGGTGAGCCGAGATCGCGCCATTGCACTCCAGCCTGGGTAACAAGAGCGAAACTCCATCTCAAAAAAACAAAACAAAAAAAAAAGTCTACTCACTGAGCTCATAAGGACAAGAAAGTAAGTGGAATTCTGATTCTCAGATTTCGTTAGTAGTAAATGTGCTATCTATCTATCTACCATCTATCTGTTTTAAGTATTGTTTACTAGATATGTATATTCAAGAAAACCAGGTGTTAACCATAGACAAAAAAGCCAGAGACATGTTTTATAAAAAATATTATAATTTTGAAATCAAGTCTTTTATGTCAGGACTATGATTCATTTAAAATAATCCCTTAATGTTCATGACATTTTATTAATAACTGTTTGTATTCTATTTTAACCTTTATTATGACTTACTGAACCTCAATAGTATAGACTCCCAAGTATAAAGACCATCTAAATAAAGGCTCTCAAAAACATGTTTACTGAATACATTATAAAAATCATAAGTTAGGTAAAATAATCTAAAAGTCATATGACTCATCCATAATTCCATTAATATCTTATCTAACTTCCACATTGAAAATATCTCAAATTGAAAATTCAAAATGCTTTCCTCCTTGTCAGTTTATATGTACATACTGTGATCAAGGTAGTATCACCTTCAATAAAGAATATCTAAAAAAAAATAGTAGTTTAATGAAAGCTTGGGAAAAAGTAAAACAGATATCCAAATAAGTCTTAAGGTTAATTAATTAAGGCAAATATATGTACTCCCTTACATGCATGCAAACAAAAACTTCTTTAATTTACTTCCAAGATTTTCCTTTTGAAACTTCTGCTATTCTATTTTTCTAAGGGTTATTTCAATTTAATTGGTTATATTTTTAAGTAGGTGAAAAAGTAATAAAAGCAATAAGACGCATTTATTTATACAATGTATCTACATTACATGTCTAAAGTTACAGCTATGTATTTAAATTGGAAATTTTTTTATTATTTATCTAATCCATATATCAGTATAAAATTAGGACATTTCATTTATTATTTCTAACATTTGTAATATGCATATTTTACTAATCAAATTTCAGAATGTGTAAAAAAGAAGTACTATTTAACACAATAATGAGAAAAAAATTGTTTTCGCAGCCCTCCAGAATTGCAGAAATCAGAACTCAACTGGTTTTACATTAGAGTATTTTAGGGAAATAAATACTCGTCGACATAAATCTCTGATGAGTTCATTACAATCAGCAGCATATATTCATGAAAATACAGTGTTACTGATGTGCTATGAATGTTATAACAGAAAAGAGGTATTTAGAATCTACCAGAGATTAATAATTTTTGAAAAATGGCTAATCACATAACTTTCAAACAGCAGTCTTTGAAGTCACATATATTGGTACTAAATAAGAGACTTAATCTCATATGTTAGTAGAAATGCTTCTGTCTTCTTTTGTAATCACACTGTTTCTGAATGGTAAATAGATTGCACAGATACACAAATTTGGAAAGGATAGCTAGGCATGCTTATCTTATCTCAAGTCTCTCTTTTTTTTCTTTCTTTTTTTTTTTTTTTGCAGTTAACTACTTATAGACAGAGATTCTGTTTTGCTCTGCTCCGAAGGGCAAATCCTCATTATAACAAGTGCCACTTTTTGAAGGTGGATACATATATTTAATTCTGATATGTATTTAGCAGAACCACCTGGCTGCCTCATTAAGCTATGTCCTTCTACTTGATCTTTGTCAAAACTGTATTTGACATTTTCATTTTTATCTTGATTCCTTTGGTATATTTCTCATATCTAAAGAACATGGTTGAAATTGAGAGATGCCATTTATTGAAGACCACCTCAGAGACTGAAACACTGCTTAGTCATAAAAATTGACCCCATCATTTTATAAAGTATAATTTCCTATTTTCTAAACTCATTTCTTAAATTATTTTACTAAGAAGTGATGAAAAATAGCTTTTATAATTATAACATCACTGATTTATCAGTTCTGTTACTAATATAATCTGTAAATATTTCTAAATTTATGGGAGGCAAGCATAAAATACCTTAGCCCAATAGAATGTTTGAGGACCGCTAGTTTTCTAATGATAATCTAAAACAGAGGTCAGGACACTATAGCCTGTGGGCTTGCCAGTTTCCTGCTTTAGTTGTTAAATTCTTTTTTTTCTTTTTTTTTTTTAGCTTAGATTTGTTTTTTAGGTTTTGGGGTACATTTGCAGAACATACAGATTTGTTACATAGGTATGTACATGCCATAGTGGTTCACTGCATCCATCACCCTATCATCTACATAAGATATGTCCCCTAATGTTACCATTTCCTTACCCCCCACCCCCAGACAGACCCTGGTATGTGATATTCCCCTCCCTGTGTCCATGTGTTCTCATTGTTCAACTCCCACTTATGAATGAGAACATGATGTGTTTGGTTATCTTTTATTGTGATAGTTTGCTGAGAATGATGGCTTCCATTTTCATCCATGTCCCTGCAAAGGACATGAACTCATCCTTTTTTATAGCTGCATAGTATTCCATGCGGTATATGTGCCAGACTTTATCCAGTCTATCATTGATGAGCATTTGGGTTAATTCAAAGTCTTTACTATTGTGAATAGTTGCACAATAAATGTACATGTGCATGTGTCTTTATAATAGAATGATTTATACTCCTTGAGTATATACCTAACAATGGGATTGCTGGGTCAAATCGTATTTTTGGTTCTATTTCCTTGAGGAGTCACTACATTGTCATTGTCTTCCACAATGGTTGAACTAATTTGCACTCCCATCAACAGTGTAAAAGCATTCTTATTTCTCCATGTCCTCGCAAGCATCTATTGTCTCCTTACTTATTAATGATCACCATTCTAACTGCTGTGAGATGGTATATCATTGTGGTTTTGAGCTCCATTTCTCTAGTGACCAGCGATGATAAGCTAAGCTTCTTTTCATAATTTGTTTGTTGCATAAATGTCTCCTTTTGAGAAGTGTCTGTTTATATCCTTTGCCCAATTTTTCATGGGGTTGTTTTTTTATGGTAAATTTGATTAATTTCCTGGTAGATTCTGAATATGAGCCCTTTGTCAAATGGAAAGATTGCAAAAATTTTATCCCATTTTATAGGTTGCCTGTTCACTCTCATGATAGTTTCTTTTGCTGAGCAGACGTTCTTAAGTTTAATTAGATCCCATTTGTCTATTTTGGCTTTTGTTGCCATTACTTTTGGTGTTTGAAGTCTTTGCCCATGCCTATGTCTTGAATGGTATTGTCTAGGTTTTCCTCCAGGGTTTTAATGGTTTTAGGTCTTATGTTTAATTATTTAATCCATCCTGAGTAAATTTTTGCATGAGGTGTAAGGAAGGGATCCAGTTTCAGTTTTCTGCATATGGCTAACCAGTTTTCCCAACACCATTATTAAATAGATAATCCTTCCCCCATTTATTATTTTTGTCAATTTTGCCAAAGATCAGATGATTGTAAATGTGTGGCATTATTTCTGAGGCCTCTGTTCTGTTCCATTAGTCTACATCTCTGTTTTGGTACCAGTACCATGCTGTTTTGATTACTGTAGGCTTAAAGTATAGTTTGAAGTTAGGCAGCATGATGTCTCCAGTTTTTTTTTTTTTT
>NW_016107420.1:3142100-3144600 GCF_001604975.1 Cebus imitator | reverse complement strand
ATTTTTTTCCAATTCTGTGAAGAAAGTCAATGGTAGCTTGAAGGGAATAGCACTGAATCTATAATTACTTTGTGCAGTAAGGCCATTTTCGTGATATTGATTCTTCCTAACCATGAGCATGGAATGTTTTCCATTTGTTTGTGTCCTCTCTTATTTCCCTGAGCAGTAGTTTGTAGTTCTCTTTGAAGAGGTCCTTTATATCCCTTGTAAGTTGTATTCCTATGTATTTTATTTTATTTGTGGCAATTGTGAATGGGAGATCACTCATCATTTGGCTCTCTGTTTTTCTGTTGTTGGTGTATAGGAATGCCAGTAACTTTTTCACATCGATATGGTATCCTGAGAATTTGTTGAAGCTGCTTACAGCTTAAGGAGATTTTGGTCTTCTAAATATACAATCATGTCATCTGGAAATAGAGATAATTTGACTTCCTCTTTTCCTAATTGAATGCACTTTATTTCTTTCTCTTGTCTGATTGCCCTGGCCAGAACTTCCAATACTATTTTGAATAGGAGTGGTGAAGGAGGGCATCCTTGTCTTGTGCCAGTTTTCGAAAGGAATGCTTCCAGTGTTTGCCCATTCAGTATGATATTGGCTATGGGTTTGTCACAAATTGCTCTTTCTATTTTGAGATACATTCTTTCAATACCTAGTTTATTGAGAGTATTAACAAGAAAGGCTGCTGAATGTTATTGAAGGCCTTCTCTGTGTCTACTAAGTTAATAATGTGGCTTTTGTCTTTGGTTCTACTTGATGGATTACGTTTATTGATTTGTATATGTTGAACCAGCCTTGCATCCCAGGGATGAAAATGACTTGGATCATGGTGTATAAGCTTTTTGATGTGCTGCTGGATTTGGTTTGCCAGTGTTTTACTGATAATTTGCACATCCATTTTCATCAGCGATATTAGCCTGAAATTTTCTTTTTTAGTTGTGTCTCTGCCACATTTTGGTATCAGGATTATGTTGGCCTCATAAAATGACGTAGGGAGGATTCCTTTTTTTCTATTGTTTGGAATAGTTTCAGGAAAGCTTGTAGTACCATCTCCTCTTTGTACCTCTGGTAGAATTCAGCTATGGAAACATCTGGTCTTGGCCTCTTTTTGTTAGTAGGCTGTTAACTGCTGCCTCAACTTCAGAACTTGTTATTGGTCTATTCAGGGCTTCTGAATAGGGATACTTCTTCCTGGTTTAGTCTTAGGAGAGTGCAAGTGTCCAGGAATTTATCCATATCTTCTAGATTTTCTGGTTTATTTGCATAGATGCATTTATAGTATTGTCTGGTGGTAGTTTGTATTTCTATGAGATCAGTGGTGATATTGCCTTTATCATTTTCTATTTCATCTATTTGATTCTTCTCACTTTTCTTCTTTATTAGCCTGGCTAGTGATCTATCTATTTTGTCAAACTTTTAAAAAAAATCAGCTTTGGATTTATTGATTTTTTGAAGGGATTTTTATGTCTCTGTCTCCTTCAGTTCTGCTCTGATCTTAGTTATTTCTTGTCTTCTGCTAGCTTTTGATTTTGTTTGCTCTTGCTTCTCTAGTTCTTTTAATTGTGACTTTAGAGTGTCGATTTTAGCTTTTTTCTGCTTTCTGTTAGGGCTATAAATTTCCCCCTACACACTGCTTTATATGTTTCCCAGAGATTCTGGTACATTGTATCTTTGTTCTGATTGATTTCAAAGAACATCTTTACTTCTATCTTCATTTTGTTAGTTATCCAGTAGTCATTCAGGAGCAGGCTATTCAGTTTCCAAGTAGCTGTGTAATTCTGAGTGAGTTTCTTAATTCTGAGTTCTATTTTGATTGCCCTGTGGTCTGAAAGACTGTTATGATTTCCTTTCTTTTGCATTTGTGAGAAGTTTTTTACTTCCAATTATGTGGTCAACTGTAAAGTCAGTGCAACGTGATGCTGAGAAGAATGTATATTCTGTGGATTTGGGGTGGAGAATTCTGTATATGTCTGCTAAATTTTTATTGGAACACAGCCACATTCAGTAATTTGTTACTAGCACACCAGTGTGAAAAGAAAACCAGCATAACTGAAACAAACACATACACACAAAACAAGGGATAGAAAATAAGTCTTGGAAGGAAAGCCCAAAAATAAAGTAATTTTTGTTTGACTGCTTTCATGTTACAATGGCTGAGTTGAGTAGTTGTGACAAATACAATGTGGCCTACTCTCTGGTTCTGTATAAAGAAAGTTTGCTGACCTCCAGTTTAAAAGAACAACCTAAAGACAAAGAGTAAGCTGTCTGTGTAGGATGTGTTTTTGTGAGATACTTTGTTTCCTCACATTCTGCCTGGCCTATGTTCTTGCATGCAAATTTACATGGTAGCCTCACTGATAAATCTCTGTAGCATCAGTGGTACTAAGAGGTCTTAGGGTATCCTTCACGTTTCAAAGACAATTGGGTTTATACAGTCTATATATTTTAATCACTTTGGGAGGCAGAGGTGGGAAGATCACAAAATCATGAGATAGAGAACAT
>NW_016107420.1:3112620-3140000 GCF_001604975.1 Cebus imitator | reverse complement strand
AAAAAAAAAATACTGGTTTCAAACTTTCTTCCAATATACTTATTTAAAATAAGTAACATGTTTCCCATATATAGCTTTATGCTAGGATTCAAAGTGTGCTTCAGTGTTTCTGTGCTTCCCAAACTTTCAAGGTCTCTGCAAGTTCAAAACTAATTTTATAATAATACTAAAACAAAATAATATGACTGTCTCATTCTCATTCTTTCGTAAGTAAAAAAGGTACATCACTACAATTTAAAAAAAAATAAAAAAAAAATAAAAATAAAACGAATGGGCATTTTTCTCTTCCACCAAGAGTTAATGATTGATTATTATGCAGCAAAACCTGATAGATAATTATATTTCTCTTCCATCCCGCTTCAACATCAAAATTTAATTTTTATAAACATTGTGTTCCCTTGCTTGTGAATGGATTGTAAATATATACTAAGATTACCATAATATTTTGCGTAAGAGACCTGAAACCTCTTGCTTTGTCCTCTCACTTGTCATTCCCTTTTATGTCTGCTTTAGATACCATGTAATGCATAACATGTTATTTTGAAATATATAATTTAGAAGATATTTCTATTAAAGTATTTTCATTCAGTGGGTGATAAATGGCACTTAGGGAAATTAAGATGAGTTAATGGAGTGTTCCTTATACAATGTATTATGTATTATATAACTAATTTTACTCTCCTTAAAATATTTCTCCAAAATAATCAAATAATCAATTTTGAATAAGATTTTTTTAATAAATATAGTTTACATATGTTGATACTGGGGTTAACTATACATCTTAAGAAAGAAAATAAACTAATTTGATATTTTTAAAATCAGCATAAATTTTGCACCATTTAAAGTATAAATTTGAAATAAGTAAAAAATTACAGATTGTGAAAATAACTGTAAGATTCCACAATCATCTGTCAGTTTTGGGAGATCTCAAATAATTTATAATTTGATTCATTTACTGCTTTCTTAAGAATATATTTTAATTTTTTATTCACAGTTTTATGAGAAAATTATTAATTTATCTTTATATATTGATCATATTTTAATGTAATGATCAAAAAAGACTGCTCAAATAGATCATTATAAAAAACTTTCAAACATATATACATCTTCAATGATGTTTCTTTCCCTCAAGTCTGCTCTCGTAAAAATTTTAAAGTATTTTTCTTTAGTAAATTCTAATAATACTTTTGGCTTTTTTCTGGGCATTTTATATTAAATACTCTTAGAAACATCCATTATAAAATTTTTAATAAAGAAATTTAAATTAATAAACCAAAATCTCCATATATCTCAATATAATAAACAAATATCTACTTTGTCTCCACAATGTCTCAGCTATTGTTCAGTGAGTGATGTGCATAACCCGATGAATAACGTTACTGTGGTAATAATCTGTGGTAAATTTACATACCAGAGGCAATATACAATCATAATTAAGGGGACAAACAGTCTATGCTTCAATTCTGCCACTGAATTCATGGCTGAGTGACAGTGAAAATGTTTCTTAATTTTCCAGCACTTAAGTTTCTTCACAAATAAAATGAGGATTATTTTGTGAATTAAATACATTAATATGGTAAAATAACATAAATCCTGCTATTTGAGTGCTTTTATTACTGAGACAGATAATTAACATAATATATAATGTATAATTACATTTAAAGTTTAGAAGCATCAAGGTTGATGGTAGGACTATAATTTTTGTTAAGGTATCCAGGGTAGACCTCATCAAGAATATGTAATTTAAGCAAAAACTGATGGAGGTAAGCTATGTAGATATGTAAGAGAAGATCATTCTGGAAAAAAGGAATAGCCATTGCCAAGTCCTCAGCTATATGTGAGGAACCCTAAGGAGTACAGGACATAAGCATAGTGAGCCATAGAAAAGATCGATAAAGCTGAAGTCATGGGATTAGTAAAATCCCAGACATTTTTAATGGCCTTGTAGACCATTAAAAGACATATGGTTTTTAGTATGTAGAGAATTACTGGAGGATATTTTGTGGGGAAGCAACATGATATCATTAATGTTTTAAATAGATAATGCTATCAATTCTACAAAATCTAATGCAAGGGAAACAGAAAGAGTAATTAACAACCATAGCAATAGTCCCCAAGGATATTTATGGAGATAATATAGGACAGTTAGTCACTGAAATGCTGAGAAACGGTCATCTTCTGGAATAAATATTTATTTTTTAAATTTTCAGATCAGTACTTAAAAGTAACTCTAACAATTCTGAGAATTAAACAACAGAAACCATATAATTCAGTTCAAATGTAAAAATTATCATGACTTACAAAAATATCAGAATATAAGATACAAATTACATGATTATCTCAGGAGATGAAAGGCAAGGCATTTAATTGAATCCATTATTCAATTATTCTTTCAAAAATTGCAATATGGTATTAGAAAAAAATTATTAATTTGATTAAGAATATTCACACTCAGTAAAATAAAAGATATAATAGCTATCATTGTAAATAATAACATATTAAACATTTTTAGTGTTTAGTTTTAAACTTTAGTTCAGTAAGGAGACAACAAATTTGTGTTCACTATTTCTATAATTCAACAAACAGTATTCAGGGGTCCTAATTACTGCAACATTATAAAACAGATATTAAAGCACAAATATGGCAGTAGAAGTGAAATATTAGTTATTTGCATTGAGACTAATTTGTGAATTTATTGGAGAGGACTGGATACAAGTTCAATGCAAATATTGTAGTTTTAACATGTCAAAAACAATTTCAAACAATGATGGTGCACATTCAATTTATTAACTGATTGCATTTATGTGGCATGAAAACATCAAACACTGAAGAGGAGGCAGTGAAAGATAGCAAAATGAAACCTACCTGCAGTTATCTTCCTTGCAGGAATACTGAATTGAGCAACTATCTATACAAGAAACAACTTTATAAGAATGAAAAAATCAGGTGAACAATCACAGTACATGCTTTTAACATCACATCAAGGAAAGAGGCACTGAAAAGGAAAGAGAAAAAGTCTCTCTTGAATTGCTGATACCTCCCCTCTCCTATTCTCCAGCAACAGCAGTGGCAGTGTCACATACAGAGAGAATCTGTGAGCTTAGAGAAGAAACTGTGCTCTCGAGAGACTTTGCATTGGAACTCAATTCTGCCCTGTAACAGCAAAGAGCAGCAGAGGACAGAAATTGGCCAGTGTCCATGGATGAAGCACTTAGACAAGCCCTAGCCAGAGTGGAACTGTTCATCCTAGCAGTTAGAGCCTGAGTTCTGATAAGCCCCACCACTGAAGACTAAAGTGCCCTGAGGCCCTAAATTAACTTGAAAAGTGGTCCAGGCCACAGAACTGCAAGTTCTGGGTAAGTCTTGTTCTGTGTGGGGCTCAGTTCCAGTGGATTTGGGGTTCATGACCTAGTGAAACACCAGCTGGGGAGGTCAAGGGGTGCTTGCATCACCTCTCCCTAAACCCCAGGCAGCACAGCTCATAGTTTGAGGAGTGACTCCTTACTTCCGTTGTAGGAGAGAAGAGGACTTTGTGTTGCAAAGAGGACCCCAATGCAGCCTGAAGAAGTTACAGAAGATGGATCTTCATCCCTCTGCAAACCTTAGGATTATGATTCTCTTATAAAAAGGAGAGGGAAAATGTCAGAGTCATGTGAACCAGAGTATTTCCATCTTAAATAGGAGCTTGGTAAAATGATGCTGAATTCTACTGGGCTGTATTCCCATAACGTTAAGGCATTATAAGTCACAGGATGAGATAGGAGCTCAGCACAAAATACAAGTCATAAAGACCTTGACGCGAAAACAGGTTGCAATAAATGTGCTGGCCAAAACCCACCAAAATCAAAATGGCGATGACAGTGATCTCTGGTCTTCCTCACTGATACACTCCCACCAGTGCCATGACAGTTTACAAATTCCATGGCAATATCAGGAAGTTACAAAAAAGGGAAGGGATGAATATCCACGCCTTGTTTAACATACCATCAAAAAATAACCTTAAAAGTAGGCAACCAGCAGCCCTCCAGGTTGTTCTGCCTATGGAGAAGCCATTCTTTTACTCTTTTATTAAACTTGTTTTCATTTTGTACTGTGGGCTTGCCCTAAATTCTTTTTTGTGCAAGATCCAAGAACCTTTTCTTGGAGTCTAGATTGGGACCCCTTTCCTCTAAGAACTATATGGCAATAAACTGAAAAACCTAGAAGTAAATAAACTCCTTGACACTTATATTTGTAACAGCTACAAAAAGTAAAATATCTAGGAATAAACATAACCAAAAAAGTGAAAGACTTCTAGAATAAAACTATGAAACATTAATCCAAAAAAGAAAGCTCCAAGAAATTGAAAGATATTTTATGTACATGGACTGGAAGAATCAATATTTTAAAAATATTTATACTCCCAAAGCACTCTAAAGATTCCATGCTATCCCTGTCAAAATAAAAATAATACTCTTCACAGAAATGGCAAAAATATTCCTAATATTTATATGAAGCCCCACAAGACCCACAATAGCAAAAGCTATCCTGGACAAAAAGAGCAAAATATGAGGAGTCACATAATCCAACTTCAAATTATACTTTAGAGATATAGCCATCAAAACAACATAGTAATGGCATGCAGCAGACAGAGACCAATGGAACAGAATAGAAAACATAGAAATAAATCCATACAACTACAGTGAACCTACTTTCAACAAAGATCCTGAGACCATACATTGGAGAAAGGAGGAGAATCTCTCAATAAATGAGGATGGGAAAATGGGATCTCCATAAGCAGAAGAATGAAGTGAGACCCCATATCAATAACCATATAAGAAAAAAAGAAGAAGTAAAGACTTAAATCTAAGGCCACAAACTATGAGAGTATTATAAGAAAACTTGGGGGAAACTCCAAAACGTTGGTCTGGGCAAATATTTCTTCAGTAATACCCCATAAACACAGGCAACTCAAGAGAAAATAAAAATGGACAAATGAGATCACATCAAGTTTAAAAGCCTCTGCTCAGCAAAGAAAACAATTAATAAATTGAAGAGACAAACTAGGGAATGGGAGAAAATATTTGCAAACTACTACTCTGACAAGGAATTAATAATCAGAATATATAAGGAGCTCACACAACTCAATAGGAAAAAATAAAATAATCCAATTTAAAAATAAGCAAAACATCTAAATTGATATTTTTAGAAAGAAGACATACAAAGACCAAACAGATACATGAAAAGATGCTCAACAACATTGACCATTAGAAAAATAAAAACTAAAACTACAGCAAAATATCTTACCCCAGTTAAAATTGCTTTTATTCAAAAGACAGGCAATAACAAATACCAGTGAGGATGTGGAGTAAAGGGAACACTTGTACACTATTTGTTGAAATGTAGATTAGTATAGCCTCTATGGAGAACAGTGTGGAGGTTCTTCAGAAAACTAAAAATAGAACTACCATAGATCTAGCAACCTCACTTCTAGATATCTACCCAAAAGAAAGGAAATCAATGTATCAACAAGATATCTGCACTCTCATATTTATGGTAGCGTTATTCAGAAAAGTCAATATTTGGAAGCAACCTAAGCATCCATCAACAGATGAATGGATAATAAAATTGCGGTACATATACACAATGGAGTACTATTCAGCCATAAAAAGGAAGGATATTCTGTCATTTGCAAAAATACAGATGGAACTGGAGGACATTATAAGTGAAATAAATCACGCACAGAAAGACAAACTACATGTTTGCACTTATTTGTGCGAGTCAAAAATGAAAACAGTTGAACTCATGGAGACAGAATGTGGAATGATGGCCACCAGAGACTGGGAAGCATGGTCAGGGACAGGTAAGTGAGGATGATTAATTGATATGAAATTAGAGTTAGATAGAATAAATAAGGTCTAATATTTATAGCACAATAGTATGATTAGAATAAACAATAATTTATTGTACATTTAAAAATAACTAAGAGAGTATAACTACAAAGTTGAGACATAAAGAAACGATAAATGCTTAAGGCGATGGATTCTCCATTTACCCTGATGTGATTATTACACTTTGTATCCCTGTGGCAAAATATATCATGTACCCCATAAAAACATACACGTATTACATTCCTATAAAAATTTTAAAATATAAAAAGTACCTTGAAAAAATATTAAATATTAGAAATTTTTCAACAAAAATGTATAAGACCTCTAAATAGACTACTGTAACACATTACAGAAATTAATTTTAGATCTTAATGATTGGCATGATTTGTCTTGTTCCTGGATTAGAAAACTCTATTATAATTATCTATCAATTTTACATCAATACCTATAAATTCAATTTAATATCAATCAAAATCATCTTGGGACATTGAGTTAAAATCAATAAATATTATTCTAAAATTAATATGCATAAAAGACTCAAAAAACTTTAAATAGTATAAAATTATATTTTCAGATATTATAACTCAGAAACTTGGCAATTAAGTTTTATATTAATATAACTATAGGTCAATAAAACAAAATAGAGATTTTAAAAAGTGAAATATTTATAAACATTTAATTTATAAAATAATTGTTACACATGTGAGCTGTGGACAAACAACAGGCATTTCAATAAATAAAACTGGTAATTAAATATTTATGTTTTTAAAAGTAAATTTTTTTTCCTCATACCAGTCACAAAACTTAATTGGATGTGATTCACCTATTTAATGTAGGATAAAAACAATAAAGCCTATAGAAAATAATATAGAAAAATTTCTTCAAGGATTTGGAGTAGGATTTTCTTTGACCACAGCAGTTCTAATGAAAATGATACGGATTTAAGGTAATTTTGAGTGAACTGAAGAGAAGACCAGAAAATGGAAAATTTGATTTTAAGTTAGTAAATATAAAGAAATATTCTAATATTGTACCATGAATTGAAACAAAGAAATGGATAGCAGCTAAGAGACAGCTGAGGTCAAGAGAGTATATTATTAAAACTGAAGATACCAATATGTATGCATGTATGCATGTGTGTGGACTAATACAAATAATTAATCAAAGATAGAAATTTAAGATTCAAAAGAGATTTGGCAATCGCAGAAGTAGAGTCACTGTGCAAATTTGAAGAGACAGGATAGAAGTTGAAAGGCTATTTTTCAAAGGAAGAAGAAAGTTTCATGCACTTTATACAAAAACAAAGTGGGATTCAGATACTGACAAAGGAGTAGGAAAGATAGGAAAGGGCATTTGGAAAACATTAAGTCAAAGAGATGAGGTGAATATAACAACTAAACATAAACCACATTGCTTTGGATAATGTAGTTTAGTTGTAAAATTATTAACAATATTTCTAAGATTTTCAACATTTTGCCATGTTAGGATGGGGAGTAGGAGTGCATATAAATATGTTATTAATGATATGGATAGGTTTTTGCTTTATAATTATTATTGGAATTACAGATAGGTTTTATGTAGTCTTGTTCATGAATTTAAATCTTACAATTTAAAAAATATATAAATGGATTAGTGTAGAGTGTGGATTATGGTGAATACTTAAGGTTTGCTTTATTGATACTGATGTTATACTCTGACTTAGAGTCTAACTCTTCTTGCCCAGAACCAAAGTAAAAGGTTATAAATCAACATGGTTAGTGAACATAGGTAGTCTGAAAAATATATTAGCTATTTTTTTTTCTTTTATTGTACTTTAGGTACTGGGGTACATGTGCAGATCATGCAGGATTGTTGCATAGGTACATACATGGCAAGGTGGTCCATTCCCCTGTCACCTATAGCTGGCATTTCTCCCCATGTTATCTCTCCACAACCACCCTGCTGTCCCTCCCCTAGAATCCACCAACAGACCCCAGCCTGTGATGCTCCTCTCCCTATGTCCATGTGTTCTCATTGTTCAACACCCACCTATGAGTGGAAACACTTGGTGTTTGATTATCTGTTCTTGTGTCAGTTTGCTGAGAATGATGGTTTCCAGCTTAATGCATATCCCTACAAAGGACATGAACTCATTGTTTTTTTATGGCTGCATAATATTCCATGGTGTAAATGTGCTACATTTTCCTTGTTCAGTCTATCATTGATGGGTATTTGGGTTGGTTCCAGGTTGTTGCTATTGTAAACAGTGCTGCAATGAACATACATGTGCACGTGTCTTTATAATAGAACAACTTATAATTCTTTGGGTACATATCCAGTAATGGGATTGCTGGGCTGAATGGAATTTCTATTTCTAGGTCCTTGAGGAATCACCACACTGTCTTCCACAATGATTGAGCTAATTTACACTCCCACCAAGTGTGTAAAAGTGTTCCTATTTCTCCACATCTTCTCCAATATCTGTTGTTTCCAGATTTTTTAATAATCACCATTCTAACTGGTGTGAGATGGTATCTCAATATGGTTTTGTTTTGCATTTCTCCAGAGACCAGTGATGATGAGCATTTTTTCATGCATTTGTTGGCCTCATATATGTCTTCTTTTGAAAACTGTCTGTGCATATCCTTCAACCATTTTTGAATGGAGTTGTTTGTGTTTTTCCTGTAAATCTGCTTTAGTTCTCTGTAAATTCTGGATATTAGCCCTTTGTCAGATGGGTAGATTTCAAAAATTTTTTCCCATTCTGTAGATCGCTGGTTCACTCTAATGATTGTTTCTTTTGCTGTACAGAAGCTCTGGAGTTTGATTAGATCCTATTTGTCTATTTTAGCTTTTGTTGCCAATGCTTTTGCTGTTTTAGTCATGAAGTCCTTGCCTATGCCAGTGTCCTGAATGGTTTTACCTAAGTTTTCTTCTAGGGTTTTTATGGCGTTAGGTCTTATGTTTAATTCGTTAATCCATCTGAAGTTAATTTTAGTGTAAGATATCAGGAAGGGATCCAGTTTCTGTTTTCTGCTCATGGCTAGCCAGTTTTCTCAACACCATTTATTAAACAGGGAATCCTTTCCCCATTGCTTGTTTTTGTCAGGTTTGTCAAAGATCAAATGGTTGTAGATGTGTGGCATTGCCTCTGAGGCCTCTGTTCTGTTCCATATCAGAACGAGGGATATTGGTCTATATCTCTGTTTTGGTAACATCACCATGCTGTTTTGATTACTGTAGACTTGTAGTATAATTTGAAGTCAGGTAGAGTGATTCCTCCAGGTTTCTTCTTTTTGCTTAGGATTGTCTTGTCTATGCAGGCTCTCTTTTGGTTCCATATGAAGTTTAAGGTGTTTTGTTTTGTTTTGTTTTCCAGTTCTGTGAAGAAGGTTATTGGTAGCTTCATGGGGATAGCGTTGGGTATATAAATTACTTTGGGCAGTATGGCTATTTTCATGATATTGATTATTCCTAACAATGAGCATGGAATGTTTTTTCATCTGTTTGTGTCCTCTCATTTCCTTGAGCAGTGGTTTCTAGTTCTCCTTGAAGAGGATCTTTAGATTCCTTGTTAGTTGTATTCCTAGGTATTTTATTCTCTTTGTAGCAATTGTGAATGGGAATTTGCTCTTGATTTGGCTCTCTGTTAGTCTGTTATTGATGTATAGGAATGCTTGTGATTTCTGCACGTTGATTTTGTATCCTGAGACTTTGCTGAAGTTGCTTATCAGTTTCAGGAGATTTGGGGCTGAGATGATGGTGTCTTCTAGATATACAATCATGTCGTCTGCAAATAGAGACAATTTGACTTCCTCCTTTCCTATTTGAATGCCCTTTATTTCTTTTTCTTGCCTGATTGCTCAGGCTAGAACTTCCAGTACTATATTGAATAGGAATGGTGAGAGAGGGCATCCTTATCAAGTGTCAGATTTCAAAGGGAATGCTTCCAGTTTTTTCTCATTCAGTATGATATGGGCTGTGGGTTTGTTGTAAATAGTATTTATTATTTTGAGCTAAAATCTTAGCATTCAATTTACAACATGCTACATGCAATTTAAAATTAAAATTTTAAAGTCAATTCTAGTTTTTTGTCACAAAATACGCATATGTGAAAATGCAGTGTAATTCACTTTCATACGTAAAGATAAAAGCAAAAATTTAATAACTGGAGTATTGACTATATTTAACTCACATTGTCTTTTTGAACTTCTTTCCAAATAATTTTCAGTTTATATGGCTAGCTATATGACATTTGTGGCATATAAACACGAGATTTTATCTTTTAAGGAAAATAAATGTTTAGTTAGATTTTTATGTTTTCTTTTTAATGTTAGATGGAAAATAACTAAAATCCAATTTTTCTTTTGTTCACTTATTTGTCTTTGCCACCTCACTTTATTAGGGTAAATTTTGTTAAGACATGATGATATTTTTCATTCTTATTTACCTGAAATATATAATGATAAAATGTCATCATGCATGAAATATTTTTCTAGTGTTTAAGTTTTCTCACTTGCCAGAATTTCTTGTAAGAATTATCAGACATTATGTCCAACAGTGGCCTTGAAAGAACTAAAATCTCTAATTTTTAACACCTTTTACGTCTGCTGTAGCCTTAACTATGTGCAATTTATGAGCTGTAGACAAATCTTCATCCTCAGTGTGTGACATCAACAGAATCATTAATTCAGGGAAGAGAATGAGGTGAGAATCACGGTGGGGCTGGGCAACAGTTGGCTGCTTGAGCTGAGTTTTCCAAGTTCACACCTAACTTAATTACTTCTCCTAACATCTCATTTGTATTTCCATAATGGCCCTGACTTTGAATGTTATGCTTCCTAAGATTAAAGAAAAAGTAACAGATAGAAGAAAGTGGGACCAAAGTGCTGATTGGTAGAGAAGTGTGTATATCAAGGTCATTCCTTAGGGATGTAGTGCCTATTAAAAGCAGGAGTTATTTTTACCTCTTTTTTAGGAGAATGCATATTTTTCTAAGTTACTTGTCCTGAGGTCTAACAGGAAACTTTATCAAAGAGTGGGATTTCCTCAAATATCATGACCTGTGTATATTTCTAATTTGGAAGTTTATCATGTGGTATTTTGAAGAAGCAGTATGCATGTTTTAACGGGAGATAAAATTAATGATCCTAATAAAAATGTCAAGACTTGGACAACAAGAAAACATCCATCTTTATTTTTTGTTGCCATAATTCTGCTTGTCAGTGTTCAACCAATAGATTTAATAATTTGGAAATAAATGATTGACATTTGAATTACATTATTAGAAATATGCTGTAGCTGAGACAACAAGCCTCATCATGACAAAACATTAAAAGCCATTTATTTTCTGTTATTGTTAATTTGAAAGTCCTCATGTTGTGTAAAGTGCTATAGTGAATATTCTTAAACAGATTCGCAAAAGTACTTGATTATATAAATTATCTGTGTGGTGGAATATTTTATAAAAGCTTTGATTAAACATAACGGTAATTAGAAGACATAACCTACAGAGAAGACTATCAGTTAAAATATACAAAACTAAACACCTACCACCTTTTTAAACCCTTTATGAACATGCATACATGAGCATCAGCAAAAATACTTATGTAGAATCATAACTTTTAATTTAGAAATGGTTCTTAGTTACTATGTTGATGTTTTTAAAAAACTATTTAACTGTATTTTTAAATTTAATTTTAAATAAGTCAAAATACACATTATTTTCTGAAAAATAATTCTGAGGGTAACTAACAAAAGTATATACTCCATAAAATTAATAAGGAGGTTGTATAAACAAAGAGAAAAAATAGGGTAAGCTGGAATAAAGGGTATAAATAAAATTTATACAAATTTTGTATTTATATAAATACAAAATGTTGCTTAAGTCTTGATATCCAAAAGAAAGAGTATTAACTTTCTTTTAGAATTTTTTTCATGCTGAATTATTAATTTGTCATGTAGAGCTTCATATCATATTCGTGTGACATACATAAGATGAAAACATTCTGGATTTGGACTATTCCTCTAGAATCCGCTCTTTGTAGTTTTATGAATGGTCCTACCCCATATCTTTCACCTTGATCTCCAGGCCCAGCATAATCAAATCATATTTTTATACAAAAAGGGCTTAAGTTCCTAAAGAGCAACAGATTTCTCAAAGTTGGTGTAAACATAGAAATATAACATCTTTAATATCCTCTCTTGGCAGACTAATCAGTCTGCCTATTTGACTCTCCTACATGCTGTTTTTCTCAAACCCCTTACATAGGACTTAATATTCACAACTTGAAGTTAGTCTAGCTACTCCACTTTTGTAAACTCTGCTAATTTTTTAAGAGATTTAAACCTGTTTATAATCCCCCATTGACATATATTAGATTTGATAAAAATTTTCTACCATGCGTCACATTTTATGCCTATTGCTTTTGTCTCAGTCACGAGGACACCTTACTTCACTTACATAATTTTATATAATAAATCGGGCTTTCAAGGTCTGCCTGGTAAAACTTGACACAGGTTGACATTCATCATCCTGAGTCATAAAAATTACTCTACTATTTGATTGTGTACCTGGGGCAACCAAATACCTTTAAGCTAGAAGAATCGCCCCAATGCCTACTGGGAATAGAACTGGAGTCCTAATATTTCCTGATTTTTCATTTGTACTTTCTAAAACACTTTCCTGAAACTATAATTCCATTTTATCAATTAAAGCTATTTGTGGCCAAACCAAAAGGAACTACGAGATATCATTAGGGCCGGGCACCAGTGGCTCATGCCTCTAATGCCAGCACTTTGGGAGGCCAAGGCGGGCGGATCACAAGGTCAGGAGATCGAGACCATCCTGGCTAACATGGTGAAACCCCATCTCTACTAAAAATACAAAGATTAGCTGGGTGTGGTGATGCATGCCTGTAATCCCAGGAGGGATTATGGGGGAGGCTGAGGCAAGAGAATCTCTCAAACCAGGTAGTCGGAGATTGCAGTGAGCCGAAATCGCTGTTTGCCACTGCACTCCAGCCTGACGACAGGACCAAATGAAACTCCGTCTCCAAAAAAAATAAAAAAGAATAAAAGATATTACTGAGCTCCAGGCTCCAGAGGAAAGTCTCTCAGTTGAAAATCTAATCTAATACTTTTCCCACCATATCTGTAATTTAGAAGCCATTTCCTGGACTATCCAAAGCTAGATAATAAGATAAGGCTCATTGATTACAAATTCCCCCTTCTATTCATGGTAGCCACTATGACATGTTATTTCTTAACACACCTACCATACTTAGTTTTTCTCCTATATATTACTAACACCTGGGTGGCTTGCCTTGTAATTTCAAGATAACCAAAATACATACATTTAATAGGTTCAGAATTTGAGCTCTAACAAGTTATTTGTGGCACTTGAAGCAACTGAAATTGCTGTAGACCTTATATGGAGTAGGTTAATGTTTGTGATGACCACTCATTGTCAAAAATAATCCACTTTGTGCGACAGCCTTCCATTACCAATAATAAAGTCATCACATGCATCACTAGGAGAAATAAACTAAGATTCAGGCAATGTGTCTATCTTGATAATCTCTATGTCAGCTCACTTCTACCTAAGCTACCTAAATAAAAATGCACCCAATTTTCTTCCCTTAAAAGGGCTTTCAAGCTGCCTCCTTATTTGATTTTGATCTTCCTTCTTTCACCATCTTAGACTCACTATCTTCTTATCATGTCTTTCAGAGAGAAACTGGTTATTTTGACTGAAAAATAAAAAATATCTTCCTGCTTTTCTATATCTGAGTGTAGTAGATTGTTGTCATCAATTTTAGGGCAAATAGCTCTTCCATATGTGCATAATAGAAAAAGAATGAAGATAATTATAAAGCACTACTAATTTTTGATAGCTGACATTTTAGGAACCTTGGAGAATTGAATATGGAAAATAGGGGATTGTTCTCTAGTACAGTAGCAGTAGCATCTAACTTGTGCCATATCTGAAGAGGCAGAGATCCTTTCTCTTCAATATAAACTACAAAAATAAGCTATATAATACTAACATTTCAGACTACTCTCATTTTGCCATTTCTTTAACTTACCTTATTAATATTCCTCCAAAGGATCTGTCTTAAATTGTCATTGGGCATATAATTCAAGAGTAACTCTGTAGTTCTTCTTGATTAGGTTCTCAGAATAGTATTTAAGCTCTTCTTTTCTTTCTTTTCATTTTTTAACAGTCCAGACTAACTGCTTCTTTGATTTCCGCTAAATGATTTGTTTCATTTGGGATTTGCAAATTATAAACCCCATTTGCAAGAGAACAATCTGATCATGGCTGTGCTGCTCTACAGTTTAAATTAGAATTTTGGAAATCTGAGGATTTAAATTAAAGCTCATACCCAAGGTAACAAAAAACTCTCCACTCAACACTCATAGAGAGAGTAATTATATATGAGAACCTGAAATTAGAAGCTGAAATTAGAGCTATGTTCACTAAGCACCAAAGAACAGCTATTTTTTTAGAACTCATAATGAAATGATTCCAGGTAAGATAATATACATGTCAGAGCCATTCTGTGCCACATTTCCCAGCTCTTATTTTCTTTTCTCAAATATATTGAATCCGTTTAACTCCTTTTGTTGGTAAAAATGTTTTAAACTATTTATAGTGATGTGATATTTGAAAAACGATTTTCTCTCACATTTAAAAAAGAGGTAAAAAGTGCCATGATTAAAAAACTTCTTTTGGATTTATCTCATATTTATAATAGAAAATGCAAACTAGACCTAATTCGTGCACCTAGTACTGCTCATCACAATAATTAAGAACATATTTATTATTATTATGTAAAGTATATTTTATAGCTTATGATAAATTATAACAAAGAATATGCAGAAGATATTTATGAAAATAACAAGTAATGATTATTAAGCTCTTTTATACCAAGGATTGTGTCCAATAAATACTTCACAACTATTTTCTTCTGAAATCTGAAGAGCAACTTGCTCTCAAGATTTTACACATACATATACACATATATACTTATATACCTGAGTTTACCGAAGCAGTTGAATTGAATAATTACCCCAATCACAAAGCTAGATTTTAAGAATTTACATGTTCAACCTCTATAATATGGTAGTGTGTATTGCTTTTAACTTAGAGTGTTGAACATTAAAAACATATTATTTGCTAAAACAAAATTACCTTAGGTTTCTAACACATTAAATGCATGTTCTATATAATGTTAATTTTACTTTAAATTATTAATGTATAAACAAGAGTATTTATATAAAAATGAACTGAATAAATGTAAAGTTTAAAATGAGTATGAGATCAAATTTAAACAATTAATACCAGATATGGCAAGGTAATAATTGCTAAGAACTAGCACAAAAATTTAAAAATAATGATGATACCAATAATATTTTGGTATCATGATTAGTGATAAAACCTGTTAATGGTCTTTGGCCCTCATGAGTCTAGTTTGCCCCCAGTAATCTAATAGACAATCAAAGATCACAATGCATTGAAAGATATCTGTTAAAATATATATATGTTGGTTTATATATATATATATAAACATATATATGAGATTCACATATTCATATTTATGTGATTTTTATATCATATATGTATCTATGAATATATCTATATCCATGACTCTTATACATGATATTATTTTCATATGAAAATCTCATATATGACATTCATAGATACATATATATATGTTTCAATAGAGTCAGTTGTATCTTTATAAAACATTCATTGAGCCTATGTTTCCCTTCTAATATGCTTTCTTGATTGTAAAAGGGGTTCATATTATATAGCTAATGTCCATAAAATTAGATACAAATGTACAAACATTGATGTTTTCTACTCATAAACTACAGAATATTAAAAAAGCCTCCTCTTTTGGAGTGAGTTATTCTAATTTACCATTCTCATAAGAAAATATGAAGACATGGGACTACATGAAGTTTAAGCTTAGTTCCTGATCTCCATGCCTAGGCTGATATGAAGAGTGTCAAACAGAAATTATATATAAGTTTATGCCCTATTTATAATATTTTTTATTTAATTGAGACTTACAGACCACATTTTCTCCTCTAAACAATAGAAAGCATTTTCCAATTAATTCACTATCAAACACTCAAAGAGTGATTTCACACTGTGTTAATGTAAGAGTCTATATTGGCATGTCTGTTCTGGGAGACAATTTGGTACTGAGCATGACAAGCTTAAAAATGAGCAAGAAGTAGCTCTTCACATCTGCAAGAAATTTACTGAACAGTGTATGTAATAACAATCAAGAATTTTCCTAATTTTTTAACAAGGAATAATTTGAATAATGCAACATAATATAATCTAAGCCTTATACATCATCTAAAATCTAATATTGAACAATTGTTATTAAAATATAAAACTATATCATAAAGAATATAATCAATGAAATATCAGTATACCCAAAACACATATTAATCACTGTACTATTGAATGGTAAAAATTGACAAGAAAATAATTAATTATAATATGCATCCAACACTGTCATGATAAAACCATCCAGAAAAGAAAGAATAAAGCAAATTACTTTTATCATGATAAAAGGCATGTATGGAAAACTTACAGCTAACATTATTCTCAATAGTGAAAAATGAAAATTTTCCACTAAGATAAGAAACATGACTAAGCTTCTACTTTCACCACCTCTATTTAGCTATCAACATTTTAAGTCAGAACAACTGGACAATAAAAATAAATGAAGACATTCAAATTGGAAAGGAATAATTAAATGTATCTCTTAATAAAAAGAGAGGGAGCTAAATGTAAATTGCAGAAGGGAGAAAATAATAAAAATTAGAATGGGAAATGATAAAATAAAGAAAAATAATAAAATAAAATAAAAGCAATAGAGAAAATTCAATGAAAGCAAATGTTATTGTTTGAATAAATTAGCAAAATTGAAAAACCGTTAGCTATTTTGACCAAAATATAAAATAAATTAAAGAGAGAGAGGGTAAGAAGACAGTGAATTCTTAGTTTACCAGAAACAGAAATAAAAGAGGGAACATAATTACTGAGTTTATATAAATATGGAGAATTATAAAGGAATAATATAACAAATTAGATACTCAGCATTCAATAAGTTTGGTAATATAAATGCAATATGCAAATATCTGAGTGACACAAACTATCAAAACCAATTCCAACTAGCCTTAGAGTAAGTGAAAAAAATGAAATCGTAATAAAAACTATGTATTATTAAATTCCCAGGCCTAGATGCTTTCAACACTGAATATTACCAAACATTCGAAGAAGAATTGATAGCAATTATTTGCAAAATTTTCTAGAAAATAGTGGAGAGGGACACTTCCTACCTAATTTTACAAGGCCCATGTAACTCTGATACCAAGTCAAAGATATCACAAGATAATTGCAAACCAAAATATCTTATAACTATGGTTGTAAAAATTCTCTAAAAAATAAATATAAACAACTAAATCCAGCAACATATAAAAAGATGTTAGCTAAAGAGTGCAAGTTTTATTTTTGAGGAGTTGATAATATTCTAAAATTGAGGATAGTGATGGTGGCTTATATCTGGAAATATACTAGAAGTATTTTAATAGTGTGGAATGTGAGTGATGTTGCAAAATAGCTGTTGTAGAAAAAAAGAAAGAATATCTCATAACCTAGCTATAAAGAGAAAATATTCTTTCTGTACTTGATTATTAGCTAATCAAGCATGTTCAAATCCCCCAACAGGTGCTTGTTATAAAAATAAAGTGGAAAAATGCTCAATAAATCTTACTTTATAATTTAAACAATTGGATAACCTCCCCTTCTCTCTTGCCCTCAATGACCCTGACAACTTAGCATTCTCCATATATAGAATGTAAGTGCTCATTGGAAGAGATACAAGCATCCCTTTACGTGTTTATGTGTGTGTCTGTTTTTCCTAACATTGCTATTCAATTTATTTCTCTTTTTTTATTTAATCAAACTATACCAACTAAAAAAGTATCCATCTCAACTACTGCAAGTTCTGAAATTATTGTTTCTTTCTGTCTTCTTTCTCAATATGTTCCTTCCTTTTAAAAGTTTCCTGTGGCCTGGACAAGTGCTGCCTAGTAAAAATATAACAGCATAATGTAAGTGTAATTTTATACTTAATAGACACATGAAAAGCAAGAAAACTTTATTTCAATAAAATATATTCTTAACATTTCAACATGGAATTAATATTCAAAACACTTTAATGAAGTGTTTTATGTGCTTCCTCATTTTAGATGTTTCCAATTTTGCATGTATTTTATACTTAGTGTTCATATCATTTGGACAAGCCATATTTAAGTTTGTAATAGTCAAATTTTACTGGTGTTTACAATACTGTATAGCAAATGTTGGGACCAAAGCAGGTACTTTACATATTAATGGGAGGGGGATAGAAAAAAATTGTTACGATCTTTTGTGAAGAAACTACAGTTTTGAGAAGCAATATATATGTTGTTGTTATTAATATTATTATTTTAGTTTGAGTTCTACCTTGGTCTTCTTAAGTGTATTCATAAAGGAGCAAATACTCATCTAACTCCCAAAAAGGTTGACATTTTTGGCAGATAAAATAGAATGTCATGTATTTAAAAATACAAAAAGAGATCATCCTTTTAATAATTTTTAAAATATTGTTGTTTAAATCACAGCTGTATACATTATATAGACTTAATTCTCTTAAGACTTGATATTTATTAGAAGTCATGAATTCAACGCTGAAAGGTTAATAAATTGAATGGTAAGAAACAATTTTGATTTGATCATGCTAAATTTTTTTTTCTTTGATATTTTCTGGTACTGGTATGATTCAATATACTTAATATTGTTCTCAAATTTGAAAATATTGTGTGTATGTGTGTTAAATCAAAGGCACAGATATGAAAAGGCATAGATTGTTGAATTGCATATATATATAAAATTTTTCTGCCTCCTTCTCTATTAATCAATGCATTTATATGTTTTATAAGTTATTGAACATGAGCAGTATTAGTTTCAATGTCAACATCACTTAATTATTTCTAATATATCTATTAGGTTAAAATTTTATACCCTCTGCCAAGTCAAACCAAAGTAACCAAGATAGATGTGTGTTGATTCTCAAATCAGTTTAAAATAAAAACAATTGTTGCATATTATTTTGAGCCTGTCACCAAAAATGAGCACTATATATCAACTAGCTTAAACTTAATCAACTTTTAACCAAGTTGTTTTATCAGACATGAAGAAAACAGCAACCAAAAATCAATGTTCTGAAAAATAATTAAAATAAACAGCATTTGGACCAGAGAACTATAGCACCATAATAGTGCACCAGGACCTAGGCTTTTCAACACATCAGGAGTTGCCACTCTAAGGAGAGGTGTGGATGGAGCCAAATAAATGCAAGCTTATACGGGTAGCTCTCATTTATTTACTTTATCTGCCATACATTATTTCACCATGAGAAAAAGAAAGCAGACATCAAGGGATTAGCCTGATACAGCTAATAATTATCTTCCTTTTTTTTTTTTTTTTTTTTTTTTTCTCTGAGACAGAGTCTCACTCTTCACCAGTCTGGAGTGCAGTGGGCAATCTTGGCTCTCTGCAATCTCCGCCTCCTGAGTTCAAGTTACTACCCTGCCTCAGCCTCTGGAGTAGCTTGGATTAGAGGTGCATACCATCACACCTGGCTAATTTTTTTTGTATTTTAGTAAAGTCAGGGCTTCACCATGTTCACCAGGAAGGTTTTGATCATCTGACCTTGTGAACCACCCGCCTCAGCCTCTCAAAGTGCTGGGATTACAGGAGAGAGCCAATGCCCCAGCATATTTCCTTTTTAAATAGTAATTTTATAAACATCAACATCAGTTAAGGCCACTCCATAACTGTGATGATATAATACAAAGAGCTTGTCTATACACAAACAAAGGCAATGAAAAATCAATATGCAAGCTACAAAAACACCACATATCCCTCCATCCTCTCCAATACAAGTGATGTTGCCTCTTCCCCAATTACAGTTTTAAACTCATGCCAGTTATTTCCCTTAAGATAAAATTTGTAGGGAGCCAGCCCCCTCATCCCTTTCTTGGGTACCCCAAGTTCACTGGTGACAAAGGAATGAGAAAAAGACAGATTCAGAATGCAAAAAGTGGGACCGGGGGCCATCACTTGTACTGGAGACAGTGAAGTCTTGGGGAAGTTTGCCTTCCCAGAGGCCTGATGCAGTTTGCTGTGGTTTGTTGTTCCCAGCTTATATGCAACTCATAACCAATTTATGTGGGCACTTTGTAAATCCTTCCTCCTTTGCTGCTTCCCCAAAACACAATGTATTAGGCCATCAACTCATAGACTTACTCCTGCTTTCTAATAGTTTTCAATTTAGAACAAACCCAGTTTTCTTAGTCGCTTTGCAAAATCATCTAACAGAGACCCAAATCAAACAGTATTCCTTTCTCAAACCTTCTCACTGGAAACTCTACTATTCCTCATCCTGTGATTTTTCAATACATAAAAAATGGCAAGTCTCTAGCCAGGGTAAGACAAAATGAGAAGTGATAGAAAATATAAATATTAAAAATGACAGAGGGGACATCACTACAACTCCAATGAATATTAAAATGATAACAAAGCATTGTGAACAACTCTGCCTAGAGATTTGATTACCTAGATGCATAAACCAAATATCTTATAGACACAATCTGCCACCCTCACACAGAATAGATAATCTGAATAGGCCTGAATCAATACTTAATAACATTCCCAAACAGAAAGCACCAGACCTTGGTAGTCTCACTGGTGAATTTTACCAACCATTTTAGGATGAATTGTTCCAATTGTTCCAAAAGTCTATTCCAGAAGATGGAATCAGGGTGAATACATATTAACTCCTTATATAGGGCCAACATTGCTCTAACGTTAAAGATAAAGGCATTACAGGAAAAATAAGACACTGAGATTTTTCATGAACATATATACAAAAACAATTATAAACAAAATATTAGCAAATATAATGCAACAATGTGCACAAAGGATCAGGCATCAAAGCCAGTGGCATCCATTTCAAGTTTGCAAGGCTGGTTCAACATTTGAAACTTGGTAATTTCTCACATCAATAGGGTGAGAGAGAAAAATCACATGATCATCTCTATAAATACTGAGAAGACTTCTGACAAAACCCAGCACTCATTTATGATAAAATAAAACATTTCAACTAACTAGGAATAAAAAGCAACTCCCTCAGCTTGATAAAGTCATCTACAAAAAAACCTATAGCTAGTATACTTATGTGTATGTTCGTCTAACTAAACTCTTCAGACCCTCACAAATCTTTCTGAGGTTTTAAAAAAAAAGAATCTTATATTCCTGTCCTGAATTTGTCCCAGTAATTTTTTAATTTGAAAATTTTGAAGATATTAAGAATGAAAATGGATTCATTTTTGAACTTCTGAAGTCCCAGCTTCTTTATATTTAACAGTATTTTCATTAATTCATCACTATTTTCTTATATATTTCTAAAAAGCAATAAGCCAGGTGGTACCTTCAGCCAACTTCTCTGAAATCATTATAGGTAGATCATCTAAGTCATTATGTATATGTTTCACTTTCTGTAGGACTACATGTAACAGTGTTGCTAAACTTTCTATTCCTAAGTAACAAGATTCCCAGTTTCTCCAGCTTCCATTTTAACTTTCAATGAAGCAAACGTTTTCACAGATTTGTGCAAAGATCACTATGTTTGCTCACGATTTCTTCAAAGCCTTGCCAACTTTGCCCATCTTCTTGTCCAGAACCCACTGACAAATTTTAAATTTTTAGGAAAGCATACACTCCAGTTACCAAAACCGCTATAGCTGTTTAATAAGCTATCTCAAGACTCCATAGAATAAAGTAGTTTTTCAATCAGAAATGTAGACATGGAATTGTGAGGACAGCTTCACTCTACTCCACAATTACTACAGCCTCAACCTGAAGACTTAAGGCCAAGGTCAAAAGAGTTTATTTACGTATATGTCTGGTGGCTGACACCGGTTGTCAGCAGAGAACCTAGGTTTCTTATACTTTCTGGTCTTTTTCACGTGATCTCTCCATATTAGCTGGTTTGTAGTTTCCTGGTAACCTTGTGACTCTGTTCCAAGGAAGAACTAGCTGTTAGGAATAGTCTTTTATGATATAGCTTTTAAAATCATATAGAGAATTTTCTACCACATTCTATTCATCAAGGCAATCAGAATTGTTACCCAGTCACAAGGAGAGAGATGTTACTCTTCTCCGGTTGATAGAAAAGGGGAATTCTGGAAGGAAATGTAGAGCCAGATTTATTGCAGTGGCCATTAAAAATACAATCTATCCACCAATAAACATAATATTTATAATTATTTAGTTCATTTCCTCTGTGAGAACTCTTGAGAAACAAATTGATACCTTGTCTCTTCTCACATCTCTAACACATTGTTCTTACCATTTTCTCAAGTGATAAATTTACTGGATATCACCTAGTTTTTATTTTATTTTATTTTTTATTTCATTTTTTGGTTTTAAGGAGCGGACAGTTTAATAGGCAAGAAGGAACTGGGAAGGCATAAAGAAGGAGCTCCCCCATACAGACACAGAAGGAGAGTGTCTCCAAAGCCAATACATATAGGAGACCTCCTGTTTTTATTTTATTTTTTTATCTTGTGTTTAGTTCATGGAAAATATTACTCATTTTTCTTGAGACATATTTTCCAAAGATTAAATGATATTTCTATGATTGGCTTTTTTTTTTCTACCTTTCTGGATAATCTGTCAAAGTATGCCTTCTACATTCTTTTTTGCTTCATGTTTTTAAATATTACACAATTTTAGGATTCTCTATTTGACCATTTTTACTTCAAAACAACAGAGATTGCAAATATGGAGCACAAAGAGCACAATTTTCACTTCTGAGCCCATGGTAGATTTAGCTAATTTATCAGTTTCCCTAATTACTTAACGAGATGTGACTCACCCATATTTTGTTTTATAGCATTCATAATGTAAAATTAATTATGATATTTTCTCTTCTATAATTTTAGTTATGTATTACCCATTTTAAATACATATGACTGATGCAAAATAATATTAAATTGAAAAATACGGGAACATATAAAAATAAGAAAATGTATTACAAAAGCCCTTCAAGCTTAGGAAAAAAAAAAATATGTAAATTAAAATGTCATAGGCTGGGCACCCATGGCTCATGCCTGTATTTCCAGCACTTTGGGAGCCTGAGGTTTGAGGATTGAGTCCGGGAGGTGGAGACTGTAGTGAACTAAATTCATGCCACTGCACTCCAGCCTGGGTGACAAAGCAATACTCTGTCTAAAAAATTTAAATTAAAAAAATAAAATAAAATAAATTTAATTAAAAGATGCTAGAACAAATAATTTTAAAGATGCAATAAAATTCAAATGCTTAAAAGAATCTGTCAAAAAAATAAATATATATACTCACACACATCTACACACAGATATGACATATGAATATGTGTTTGATAAATGTTAACCTTCATCATGAGCTTAAAACCAGAATTCTACATTTGCCAGCCATTTTTAATCTGTAAGAATAATATAAAAAAATAATAAAAGGAAACTCCCAAATTTTATATCGATTTGTACATCAGTTATTGATCAATTATTGCAAAATATAAAAATTCAAACTATCGTTATTCAGAAGGTCATCTATTCATCCTTCTATCTAATAACATCTCAACCTTTTTAGTTTATAGCAATAAAATGTGATCTTATCAGTTTAAATATGATAATCTATTAATTCCCTTTCTTTACAGACTCATTTATTCAACGTTTAAGAATGCAGCTACTTAACAATCCTTTTAGGAAATTTCAAGTTTTATAACTTGCAAAGTTTATTTTGAATGAAACTAATGAATTTAAATGAAATGTTTCAAAATTGTCTCCCTGCAAACATGGCATTTTATTGAACCAAATGCTTCCCCTTATGCTGTACCTCAATTGGAAGATACATTTTCCTTTATAGATCTAAATCAAAAGTATACCACTAAGATGCAAAATAATTCTCTCCAGTAAGTCTCACTGTTTTATTTCTAAACAAGTAGTAACAATTTCTGGTGGTGAAGTGGTTGCAGCAAAGAGAATCTTGACCTTAGCTTATAAAAATAATTTGAATACTTGGAAAGGCAATTGTTAAAACTATTTAAAAATTAAATTTTTAACACAGTATATGGATGGTAGTAGGTATTTCTACTCACTGAAAATTCTTACATTATTATTAAATAGTAAGAGCCCTTAACCAAATGATTTGCTACTGAAGAAACATCTAACTGAGAGCATTTTAGAAAATATTGTAGCCATGAACACTTAAGATTTAACCTTTATTTCTTCTAGACCCAAATTGTTTTCACAATAATGGCTCCTAGAAATTTTTGATCAATTTATGTTAAAAATTTATATGGAAAGAAGCAACATTAAACATGAATTCATGGTATAAGTTTGTTTTATTGGTATCTAGTTGAATTGTGGGGAGATAAATGCAAATATGAAGAAGGAAATTTGTCCAGGCGTGGTGATGTGAGACTGTAATCCCAACTACTTCGGAGGCTGAGGCAGGAGAATGGCTTGAACCTGGGAGGTGGAGGTTGCGGTGAGCTGAGATCCACCATTGGACTCCAGCCAGGACAACAAGAGCGAAGCTGTGTCTCAAAATAATAATAATAATAATAAGTTGTGTTAAAAAAAACTCATCAAACAAAAATATATGTACTACAATCACAAACAATTCTTACCTAAATTCATTTCTTTCAAAGTTATTGTTAAATACGTTACACAATTGAGAAAAAGTATAAAAGAATGATAATGAGTTGACACAGTGAATTAAGAATTCAACAGAGAAAGATTATAGGATATTAAAATGAGACTGAAAAGGAACACAAAAATCAATCTTGAAGTCAAACATTAATACACACAGAATAAAAACACGCTATGCCTATTTATTACTAACAATTTTTATGGTGACCAATAAAATTAATTTACTTAGCTCTTTTTAAAAGTAATAATGAAGGAAGCCAAGAGGGGTGGCTCACACCTGTAATCCCAGCACTTTGGGAGGCTGAGGCAGGCAGATCACTTAAGGTCGGAAGTTTGAGGCCAGCTTGACTAACATGGAGAAACCCTGTCTCTGCTAAAAATGCAAAATTTGTCCAGGCGTAGTGATGCATGCCTGTAATACTTCAGAGGCTGAGGCAGGAGAATGGCTTGAACCTGGGAGGTGGAGGTTGCGGTGAGCTGAGATCCACCATTGGACTCCAGCAGGGACAACAAGAAAGAAGCTGTGTCTCAAAATAATAATAATAATAAATAATAATAAAAGAAATGAATTTAGGTAAGAATTGTTTGTGATTATAGTACTTATGTTTGTGTTTGATGAGATTTCTTTTTTTTTTTTTAACACAACATGTATATTTAAGTAAAACATTCTAGGTAAATAAAGTTCAAAGAACATATATAGGGGTAAATTATTCCTAAAAGGGAATTAAATGTTATTATTTTTAATAAAAATAACATGTAAAAATAAATTAGCAATAGACATGTAAAGAAATCAACACAATTTCTTTTCTGAAGCAAGAACAGAATATGAATGAAAGTTTTACTTCAGTAAGTACTAATGACCTCTAGTAGTTTAACAATGCTTTGTCTCACTAGTTATAAAATAAACTTAGGTAAATTGATAAAAACACAATCAAATATTTAGCCTCTAGCTTTTCCAGTGGAATATAATAACAATAATTATTGACATGCAATTTTTTTCCTTTAATCAATATATTTAAGTGGCAAAGACATATTTCTACTTATATAATTTGATAGATATATATGCCAGCTATCTTTGAAAAGAGGAAAATAGATCAATGACTATAGAGGATTGAATGATCACTACTTAGAAGAGATTGAACTGTTAATCAAAATATTAGGATGTTAACTCAATTCCATGAAATCATTTAAGCTTTAACCAGAATCATAATAATAGTAATAGACTAGTAATTATAATATTGAAAAATATGATCACACCTAAAACACCCTGATACATGAATTCTTAATGCTAGTTCATATCAAGGTACATTTTTATAATGATGGCCTGTCTGATCAATATCGTGTAATTTTACAAAGTCCTTTCTTTAACACATTATAGTAGTAGAGAATAGATTTTGTCTGTTTATTTTGTTCTGAAATTTTGGAAAATAAAAAGTTGATAATATGATTTGTCACCCTAAAACTTATAGGCAGTCTGACAAATTATTAAATACAAAAATGAAGTATCAGAGCTCTAAAGTTATCATTATATAATGGAAAAAGCACAGATATGGCATCAGTAATACATGTTTTACTTAAATCTTGATTACTTGTGTGACCCTTAAATCTTGATTACTTGTGTGACCCTTGTTATTTATTTCAGTATATTGAGGCTTGTATCTCTTGTAGCAATCAGTATTTTGAAGAGCTTGGAGAATTCTGGATATTATATGTGAGCAACCAAGTAGTTCCTAAATAACAGCATCCATATTATTATTATTATCATTTTTTCCTGAAACAATGCTTCATATGTTAAGTTATGAAAGTCTAGTTTATAAATTATGTTTTTCATTATATTTGCTCTCTATTAAAAAAAATAAAGAATGAGCCACACAGAGATCAAAGTTTCAATAAAAAGTTTAATTAACCAAGATGCTCCAATTATTGTCCATTATTTACCTATCAACATAGCTCAAAAATATTCAAAATGAAATTGACAGTGCAAAAAGATATTGTCAACCCAAATCACAAAGGAAAATTCCAATGCCTCTATCTCAATATTTAACATATCGAGCAGACAAAAATCATATATTACCATATGTGTTATTATATGTAAATTTGTATGACTATATATTTTTTGTAATTTTATGTAACTATGCATATAGTTATATGTCTACATACAAAATACATAACTACACATATTTATATATATATATTTATAATTTTTCAATGGGAACATTTACTATAATGTAAGTCAACTTTGATCAATTTATTATTTTAGTAGACCTCATACACTTCATCTTTTTTTACATTTTAGGGGATTTATAATAAAACAATGACAAGCTAAACTACAACTTCTAAGTAATTCTCCATATCTATTAAAGACAGAATAAGAGAGAAAAAAATATGCTGAAAAAGGGCTTTTTCACCAATTGAGAAATAATGAGGCCAGGCTCAGTGGCTCACACCTATTATCCCTGCACTTTGAGAGGCGGAGTCGGGCAGATCACTTGAGATCAAGAGTTCCAGACCACCTTGGCCAACATGTGGAAACCCCGTCTCTATTCAAATACAAAAATTAGATGGGCATGGTGGTGGGCACCTGTAATCCCAGCTCTCTGAGAGGGTGAGGCATGAGAATTGCTTGAACCTGGGAGGCGGAGGTTGCAGTGAGCTGAGACCATGTCACTGCACTCCAGCATGGGTGACAGAGTGAGACCCTCT
>NW_016107420.1:3111526-3112530 GCF_001604975.1 Cebus imitator | reverse complement strand
AAAAAAAAAGATAAAAAAGAAAAGAAGGAAAAATGGGATTGCTGTGAGAAAGTTGTGGAATCCTTCAATTTTGACAGGAATTACCAAGAATAACTCTAAAGACTCTTTCATCCCTCCAGTGAGCAAACCTGGCAACACTTTTAGTGGGGCTGTGGACTTTCCTGCATAAGAGAGAGGAATACTTTTGAGGCTAAAAGCCTTAGAACAACAACAACAACAAAAATGACTTAATAAAAGTAGCAGAGAAATTTATAACTTACTTTATGAATTGTTGTTGTTATTTTGATATTAGTAAATTAAATATGAAGCCACTGGACCTTTAGTAATTATGTTCATAAATTTGATATTTTCCCACCTAAATAAATGGACTTATTACTTGAAGTCGTATACTGAATTTTCAGATATTATGTAGGCTGGTATACCATATTTATGAAAACACTGATTTTACCCTCTGAGATGTCAAAGTGATCAGCAGAACCCAGAAGACTTTGGAAAATGTATTACAGTACATGCATATGTAAATATATGTAAACCAGATGTCTTTCTACAATTTTTAGAGAGAGGCTTTCTCTAATTAGTAGAGAGAACATTTTGTTATAAACCTTTCATAGTACCCATTTAGAAATAGTAAGCAGAACTTCTATCTTATGAACAATTTTCTGTGTGCCAACTCAGTGGAGCAGAATTATTTTGGTAGGTGAATGTTAAATACTATATTTTTTAGTTGTTTGTATACTACTAGTCCTATACATGAGATAGACCATAGCAAGGGAAGGAGTGAAGGGTAGCTTTTTAATTGACATGTGACATAACTATATAGACGTTGTGTTTATGGATTTATTTGTTCATTTTTTTCTTTGTTTTTAGGCAATAATTACATAAAAGTGGAATGCAAAAATTTTTACCACATTCGTTCTTGTAGTTGTTGGGTATAGGTTTGATTTTCTATGTAAAATAGAGGCCGCTTTTCTTCTCCCTTTCCTTTTTTTTTTTTTTTTTTTTTT
>NW_016107420.1:3059944-3111447 GCF_001604975.1 Cebus imitator | reverse complement strand
CCTGGGATAAAGCAATTCCCCTGCCTCAGCCTCCCGAGTAGCTGGGACTACAGGTGAGCAACACCACGTGTAGCTGATTATTTGTATTTTAGTAGAGACAGGGTTTCACCATGTTGGCCAGGATAGTCTTGATTTCCTAACTTCGTGATCAGCCTGCCTTAGCCTACCAAAGTGCTGGGATTACAGATGTGAACCACTGAGCCCAGCCAATTCCATTTTTTTTTATTGTAACTTTTCTTTCCCTATTGCATTAGCTAAAACTGCCAATAAAATTCGGAGTAAAAGGGATAAAATACTTACATATTCCTCAATCTTACATGAAAGACATTCAACATTTCACCACTAAATATGTTAGCTATAGTTTTTATAATTTCATTGTTTTGAAGCAGACAATATTTAGTTACATCTTATTCCCTCATTCTTAAAAAATAAAAAATTTAAGTTGAAATTTTGCCAAATACTTCTGCTGCATCTGTTGTGTTTACTGCATGATGTATACGTATACCAATTTTCTTTATTCACTCATCTGTTGATGGACACTTAAGTTGATTCCGTAGATTGGCTATTGTGAATAGCGTTGCCATAACATGAAAATGAAGCTATCCCTTTGACATTTACTTTCTTTCGGATATATACCTAGCAGTGGAGTACCTGCGTCATATGGCAGTTTTATTTTGCATTTTTTCAGGAACCTTCACACTGTTTTCTAAATTATTATACTGATTTACACTTATACCAGCAATGTACAAGTATTTTCTTTTCTCCACATCCTCAGCAGCATCTGTTATTTTATGTCTTTTTTATAATATTCATTTTTACCGGAGTGAGATAAGTCATTGTGCTTTTCATTTGCGTTTCCCAGATTATAAGTGATGTTGAGCATTTTTCCATTTACCCCTTGCCCATTATATGTCATTGTCTGAGAAATGTCTACTCAGAACTTTTGCCCATTTATTAAAATTGGATTTTTATATTTGTTTTGTTGCTATTGAGATATTACATTTTGTTATATATACTTGTAAAAAAATACTTTGTTGGATAGACAGTTTGAAAATATATTTTCCTATTTTCAGGCTGCCTCTTCACTTTATCACAATATTCTTTGATGTGCAAAAGCTTTTTAGCTTAATACCATTTGTTAATTTTTGCATTTATTGCCTATCCTTTTGAGGTTGCTCAAAAATGTTTTACCTAGACTAATCTCCTCAAACATTTGCCCAATCTTTTCTTCAAGTAGTTTCATAATTTCAGGTCTTATATTAAAGTTTTAATCCGTTTGGATTTGATTTTTCAGTATGGGGAGAGACATAAAAGTTGTTTTCTTCTGCATAGGGATGTCAAGTTTTCCTAGCATCATTTATTGAAGAGATTGTCCTTTCTCCAATGTATTTTCTTGGTTCTTTTGTTGAAAATATAAATGCAACTGTGTTCTCTGAGTTCTTAATTCTGTCCCATTGTTCTGTGATTCTGTTTTTATACCAATACCATGCTGTCATGGTTATTATACTTTTGTGCTATATTATGATTTCAGTTAGCATGATGCCCCCATCTTTGTTCTTTTTTTCTCAAGATTACTTTGGCTACTCTGGTTCTTTAGTGGTTCCATATGAATTTTAGGATATTTAAAAAATTTTCTATGAGGAATATCCTTTTTTAATAGGGATTGTACTAAATCTACAAATTTCTTTGGTTAGTGTGAAAGTTTTAACAGTATTAATTCTTCCAATTCACGAACATGGAAGTTTTCATAGCTTCTTCTGTTTCATCAGTGTTTTAGAGTTTTCATTGTAGGATTTTTTTTGGTTTAATTTATTCCTTGGTATTTTATTCTTTTGCAGCTATTATAAATGGTACTGTTTTCTTCAATTCTTTTTTAGATAGTCAGCTATTGGCATATAGATATGTGACTTTTTTGGGTGTGTCTTTATTAGTAATGTGAGAACAGAGTAATTTTATTTTAAATGTGAGGTACTCATGGATGAAATGTAGACCCATAATTTGTCATCTACAATGACTTTCATGAATGTGTTTAAAATCTTCTCCTAGTTCTACTTTTTTTAAGAGTTCTGTGTTAGGCTGGTTTGGAATGTGCCTTAGCATGGAGACTTTTAAGAATTGTGCTGAATTTGTGCCCCCAAAATTTTCAAATATAGATACTGTAAATATATATACATATTCTAAATGTGTATTCATAAATTACATGCTTAAGAATAACTAATTATAATGACCCTGAGGGAATGTATTCTCTCCTCGGGTCCACAAGGGGGCGTGGTTTCAAAGGCAAAAACTTCCAGTGACATGCCCTACCTGCCTTCTTCAGCATCTCCATCTGGGACCTTAGAGGTCTTTGTTTAACTTTCTCATACATGGTAGATAGACTGCCCAGGGGAGTTCCCTTTGTTTAGAAAAGCCCCAGAGAAGCTATGGGAGGACTCTGTGCCAAACAGCAATTCAGATGTCAGAAATCAAAGTTCAATCACTGCCATGGAATTTTAAAGGAGCTCCTTTTATAGGACAGAAAACTTGAATGAGGTGGAAATGTCTCCCAGGTTAAAAGTCCCCTTCTCCCACATCTGGTCAGACTCCATTTCTGGATCCCCTCTCACGACAGTGTGGAGCTCACGCTCTCTCTCTCTCTATTTCTTTCTTTCTCCTTTTTTTCTCTCTCTCTGACTAAATAAATCATTTCTGTAAAACTTTTTGGGGTCTGATATTTACTTAAACTAACCACCACATGTGGCAGGGTCCTCTTCCCCATTCTCGGGTGAGTGAGGAACAGGGCCTGGAAGAACACATCCTTTGGGGAGCTGAGTCTCCCTGTGTCCCATAACCCAATCTCAACCCTTGGAAAGAAACAGACTAGACAACTTCACGCATACATAAATAGCCTAGAAATGTTAAATACAAGATTAAAATGTCAATATTATTATTTTCAGAACACTTCAAAACAATTCATAATTGTCTTTAAATTTTATGCACTTCTAAATTGTGCTTGAAATTCTTAATTATTATTACCTTTTCTTTTTTAAAACTTACAAAAATCCATTTGTTATGACCTTATATTAGAAATTGCCTTTGAAAACTTGAGATAACGGAAGGTGAATCACACAATTAATTATCAGCCAAGGCATTTATCTTTATTAACAAAAATCTAGCCAAAATACCCCTGTCAATCAAAAAAGAACTCTAAAAAAAAAAAAAAAAAATTTAGCATACTCAATATGCCTGATCACTTCAAACAATATACATAAGTAGTATGTGTTTATACATGTACATGTATAATACATACACAATATACATAAGTAATAGATTGGAAGAAATAACATTATGTGAAATGAAGAAGCTCACTATCTCATGGAGTTTTTATAATGAGTGCATACAGAATTAGTAATTTTACATACAGGATTTAGAACCAGATAAATTAATGAATATAATTTTGAAATCAAAGTTATCAAATATTCTAAATGCTAGTAAATACTGAATATAGTATAGAAAAAGCTAACTGTTCAATATAAATTATGTGAAGGAATAAATCTGTATGTCACCTAATTAGTAATTAAGCATTCAACATTAGTATATCTGGGTTGTCACTGTGTATACAATAGCATTAAATTCAGTAGTATGTGTAAATATTTAATTGAATATATTTATTTTTAATAAAATATGTTGCCAGTATATAAAGTTTTTTAACTGGAAAGCTAAGAACCAGTTTGGTTCCTGTTCTTCATTTCTCACAAAACTATTCGCTATATACCATTTTTACTACTTCCAAAATATTTGATAAAATAATGTAATTTGTCTCCACCTCCAATGACATGACAAATTAAAATCTGAATTCTAAAAAGTTGGTATTATATAGCATTTTTTTGGTTATTGGACACATAACCCCAACATAAAATACCTTCATAAAAATATAACTTGAAAAGTTTTTGAATAATAAGTTTAAGAATGTTGGGATCAGTTTTTATGTCCTCAGTTTTCTCTTTTTAGAGTTCATTTATATTGATGAGAGAAAAAAACCATACAACTAGGAATTACTAAACTTCAGCCATCACAGGTTGGATTGAGTTGTAAGGCCAAAAAGTTATGGAAAGAGCTGTGATTATCTCACCTTATGAAAGTGTAGAACAGGAAATTGTCAAAAATAGAGTATGGCAATGAAAAGTCAATGTTTTGCGTGTTCTAATGGTTAACAAGTCAAACTGACTAGGCTAAAGAATACTCAGATGGCTGATAAAACATTGTTTCTGGATGAGTCTGTGAGAGTATCTCCAAAACAGATTAGCATATGAGTTAATAGACAGTAAAGAACACTAGAATATTACCTTCACCAGTGTGAATGAGCATTATCTTACCCATTGAGGGCCTGAATAGAACAAAAAGGGTGAAGAATGGGTCAATTTGCATGTTCTAATTGAGCTGAGACATCTACCTTCTCCCTTCAGATATTGACATTCTTGATTTTTTGTCCTTCAGAATTGGACTTCAGCAACATCAATGGCTTTTCTTGCTTTCAGCTTGCAGATCACAAATTGTGTGAGTTCTCAGTCTTCCAAATCTCATAAGAAACTCCTCCATAAAAAATCTTTTTACACATACACATATATATCCTATTGTTTCTGTTTATCTGACAAACTTCAACTAATACAGAATTTGGTATTGCGGGTGTCTAAAGCAATTAAAATTTAAAGGTAAGTTTTCTAATTTGGTTATGGAATTTCTGAAATTGGTTATCTATTCTGATTAGATTTAAAGATGCTAATGACTCTGTTTCTAGTAGTAAAGAGAGCACTGATAGTCAATGTGGTGAACTATTGATTGATATGCAATATCGGCATCAGATATTTCTGATCAAATACTTCTAAATATCAAGAAACTAGGTGACTCTATACATGATACTCTCAAGTATTTCTGGAAAATTAAGGAATATAGCAACATTGTTTGTTTCCTTCTAATATGGCTAGACAAATTGGTGAAAGAAAAGAATAAGTTCAGAAATGTGAATTCTCCATTCAAGATATAAATGACCTAAGAGTTTCTATGTGTTTCTTATCTCCTATAGCCACAGGACTAAAACTGCTGAAAATCAGACACAAAATCTCATCCTCTGGGTGGCTGATTATAACACAAGTCAAACTCTCAGCTCCACAAGATGCCAAATCAATGTGAGAACATTTGTTAGGAAAGAATGGCATCCTATAAGATGGGGTGGGGTATGTGGGAAGTCTCTGATAAAGCCAGGGACAGTCAGTCCCTAAATTATGATGAGCATTTTTGGCATTGGAAGTTATGTTCCCACCCTTGTGGAAGCAACCTTTCCAAAATCAGTGACAGTAGTGTTCTCACCGTCAGTGGTATTAGTCTCTTCTCTATAGTGGCATGTGTCTTTTTACCTCCATCAGAAGAAGATTAGCCATATACTGCCCAAAGAAACTCTAGTGGGCTCCCCTGAGGCAGTTCTCATGAAAGACATGGCTGATTCTTCACAGCATCCACCTTCACCTTCCCTTTTTGTTTCTAGACAAAAAATACAAGTCCCAGCAGACCCCTAAAAGTAAGAAATAAAATTTGACCCATGTGCTATATTCCATAAGAGCTATTTAAATGTTCTAATTTATACAAGCAAAAATCCATGGAGCATATGTAGGAATAAATACTAGGTGTGGCATAATGGTGGAAGGAACAAATCAGGCTAAATTTATGATTTAAATCAGGCACACTAAGCAGAAATTCTGCATTACATATTGCAGCTCAGAAAATTTGAAAGCGCTTCAACAGTTTGGTTGGCTGAAACACAGATCAAAAGATGACCCACTGTGAGTACAATGAACATGTCAGACAAGGCCTAATTTAATGTAGAGGAAGGAATTCAAAGGCTTAGACAGATGGGAATGTCAGTGTTGACTTGCCAGTTAAGACATAATCTGTCCAACTGGAAGAGTCTACAGGAGATATCTTTCACCTCAACTATGAGAAATTATGTTTTGAGAAGATCCCTGGCATTCTTGAAGAGTTCTGTGATCACTCTACTCTGTAGGCCAGACCTCATAATAGGAACTACAATCACTGAATTAGAAAACCTAAGTGCAATGGAAATAGTTGGATCCTGGCATGGTAGGAACCAAATAGTGGCATTCAGCCACAAAAGATAACATGTTTGTGGTTACCATAATGGACAGAAGTCAAAGCAGCATTCAGTATATTCTGGTTGTTGTAGACTTATTGCATGGACTGGTGAATTATGGCATGCCTAGAAGTAAAATAGAACCTGCTATGATGTAAATGTGTATTCCCAAAATTTACAGGCTGAAAGTTACCAATGTGATAGTATTAAGAGGAAGTGACTTTAGGAATCAAATAAGTTATGAGGATAAAGAACACATGAGTGTAATTAATACTAAATAAAAGAGATGCAAGGAAGTTCCTTATCCTTTTTGTTCTTCCTTCCCTTCTACCACTTGAGAATACAGTGTTTACCACATCTGCCCTTACAGCAACAAAATGCTTTTTGCTTCAGCCACTTGGACTTAGCAAGACAGTGAATAAAGATCAACTCTGTAACTTTTAATTCAAGAAGAGAGTGATCCACAGAAATTATGAAGGTGTGAACCCCGAATATATGAGACAGGTCTCAGTCAATTTATAAAGTTAATTTTGCCAGAGTTAAGGCAAAATAATGTGCACCCATGACACAGCCTCAGGAGGTCCTGATGACATGTGCCCACGGTGGTCTAAGCCCAGCTTGATTTTATACATTGATATGGTTTGGCTGTACCCAACTCAAATCTCAAGTTGAATTGTATCCCCCAGAATTCCTACATGTTGTGGGAGGGCCCCAGAGGGAAGTAATTCAATCACAGGGGCTGGTATTTCCCATGCTATTCTCACGATAGTGAATAAGTCTCATGAGTTCTGATGAGTTTTTCAGGGTTTCCTCTTTTGCTTCTTCCTCCTTTCTCTCTTGCCATCACCATGTAAGAAGTGCCTTTCACCTCCTGCCATGATTCTGGTGCCTCCCCAGCCATGTGGAGTTGTAAGTTCAATTAAACCTCTTCTTTTCCCCTAGTCTTGGGGTTGTCTTTATCAGCAGCATGAAAACAGGCTAATACAGTAAATTGGTACCATTAGAGTGGGGCATTACTGAAAAGATATCCAAAAATATTCAAGTGACGTTGGAACTGAGAAATAGGCAGAGGTTGGAACAGTTTTGAGAGCTCAGAAAAAGACAGAAAAGTGTGGGAAAGTTTGGAACTCACCAGAGTCTTGTTGAACAATATGAACAATAAGGTCCAGGCTAAGGTATTCTCAGATGGAGATGAAGATCTTGTTGGGAATTGAAGTAAAGGTGACTGTTGTTATGTTTTAGCAAAGAGACTGGCAGTATTTTGCCCTTGCCCTAAAGATCTGTGGAACTTTGAACTTAAGAAGATGACTTAGAGTATCCGGTGGAAGAAATTTCTAAGCAGCAAAGCATACAAGAGGTGAGTTAGATACTGTCAGAGTCATACAGTTTTATAAGGGAAGCAGAACATAAAAGTTTGGAGAATTTGCAGCCTATGTGATGGAAAAGAAAAATCCATTTTCTGGGAACAAATTTAAGCCAGCTGCAGAAATTTTCAGAAGTAGCAAGGAGCCCAATGTTAATCTCCAAGACCAGGACGAAAATGTCTCCAGGCCATGTCAGAGGCCGTCACAGCAGCCCCTCCCAACACAGGCCTGGGGGCCCAGGGGGAAAAAGTGGTTTCATAAGCCTGGCCCAGGGTCCTTGTGGTGTGTGCAGCCTAGAGACTTGGTGTATTGTGTTTCAGCTGCTTCAGCATGGCTCAAAAGAGCCAACATACAGCTCAGGCCGTGGCTTCAGAGGGCGGAAGCCCCAATCCTTGGCAGCATCCACGTGGTGTTGCGCCTGCAGGTGCACAGAAGCCAAGAACTGAGGTTTGAGAAGCTCCACCTAGATTTCAGAAGATGTATGGAAACAGCTGGATGCACAGGCAAAAGTTTGCTGTGGGGCAAGGCCCTCATGGAGAAGAACCTCTGCTAGGGAAATGCAGAAGGGAAATGCAGAAGAGAAATGTGGATTCAGAGCTCCCAACAGAGTCCCTACTGGAGAACTGCCTAATGGAGCTCTAAGAAGAGGGCTACTGTCTTCCAGAACCCAAAATAGCAGATCCACTGACAGCTTGCATCATGCATCTGGAAAAGCCACAGAAACTCAACACCAGCCCAGGAAAGCAGCCAGGAGGGAGACTGTACCCTGCAAAGCCGCATGGGCAGAGTGGGCCATGGGAACTCTACTGTCACATCAGTGTGACCTGGATATGAGATCTGGAGTCAAAGGGGATCATTTTGGAGCTTTAAAATTTGACTGCCCTGCTGGATTTTGGACTTGCACGGGTCCTGTAACCACTTTGTTGTGGCTAATTTCTCCTATCCGAAATGGCTGTATTTACCCAATTTCTGTACCCCATTGTATCTAGGAAGTAGCCAGCTTGCTTTTGATTTTACTGGCTCATAGGCAGAAGGAACTTACCTTGTTTCAGATGAGACTTTGGACTGTGGACTTTTGGGTTAATGCTGAAATGAGTTAAGACTTAGACATAGTAATAGTGTGGGATGTTAACACACCACTGATAGGGTTACACAGATTATTAAGGCAGAAAACTAACAAAAAAAAATTCTGGACTTAAATTTGACACTTGACCAATTGGACTTAATAAATACCTGCTGAATACTTCACCTTCAACCACCGATTATACATTCATCAAATCTGTACATGGAACATACTTTAAGACCAACCACATGTTTGGCCATGAAGCAAGTCTTCAAAAATTCAGAAAAAATGAAAATCATACCAATTGTCCTATCAGACTACAGTAGAATTAAGATAGAAATAAATTCCAAAAAGATTTTCCCAAACCACACTATTACATGGAAATTAAACAACTTGCTCCAGAATGACTTTTGGATAAACAGCAAAGTTAAGGCAAAAATGAAAAAAATATTTGAAATAAGTGAAAACACAGATACAGCATACCCAAAATGTCTGAGTTGCAGCAAGAGCTGTGTTAAGAGGAATGTTTATAGCATTAAATGTTTATTAAAAATTAGAAAGGTCTCCAATTAATGATCTAGTACCACACCTAGGGTAATGAGAAAAATAAAGTCAAACTAGTTCCAAGGCTAGCAGAAGAAAAGAAATAATTAAAATCTGAGTAAAAGTAAAGATAATTAAGATGAAAACATTTATACAAAGAATCAATAAAACTGAAAGTTGGTTAATTGAAAGTATAAGCAGATCAATAAACTGCTACTTAGATTAATAAAGAAGAAAAGAGAAAATTCAAAATAAACACAACCAAAGCGACAAAGGTGATATTACAACTTATAGCAGAGAAATGCAAAACCTCCTCAAACACTGTATGCACACAAACTGGAAAATCTAGAGGAAAGGGATGAATTCCTATAAAAGACACAGTCTCCGCACATTGAATCAGGAAGAAACTGAATCCCTGAACAGACAAATATTGAGTTCCAAAATTGAATCAGTAATAAAAAGCCTACCAAACAAAAGAACAAAAATGCCCTTGTCATGGTAAAATCCTGCTAAATTAATATTAAAGCCTTTACTTCATTGCTTCTAAAATAGTGATTATCATGCACTTTTTGTATAATCCTTCACTATTTTACAAGTATATATTATATAACAAATGTGTATACAAATTACAGATACTTAAATGAATAGTACTCAATAAAATCATTTGTACTGTGTATTAGTTTTCTCCTTAAACACTTCATTGTATCATCGGTAGTAAAGGTTACCCTTCTAAACATGAACAATACCACTTATATTTTTGTTATTCAAGCTTTTCTCACAATATTCAGGTTTTTTTAAGTACTATATAAAGAAATGAGTCAGCTATTCAAACAGTGAAGAGATAAATTGAAAAATATAGACAGTGTGATATTTATATAACAGGTCGAAACTGCTGTGTTCGCAGTAAGAATATCTTGCATTGAGTTGTAAACTGAGAAAATAGGACTTGTATTTCAGTATTGAAGGATGCATTCATACCATGTATGGCATACGCTTACATTGCCACTGCTGTGATCATAAGCACATTTTAAAACAAACTGTATGAATAAAGAGTATTTGAAGAGAACATAAACTATAATCCTTTAACATATTACAGGCAAACTGATAATATTTGCTTTTTTATCTAAGATTTGAAAAGTGAATGAACTCTCCATGAAAGCTATGGATTTAAGAATTAATTAGAACCATAGTTCTGAAAAAGAAAGTTGTGAATACTTACACAGCACACCAGAAGCCTCAAATAACTTGTATTTCAAATATTGTTTTTCCAAGAATTATTTTTTTTCAAGAATCAATGAATTATTTTTCTAAGTATTTTTCCACAGAGGGAGAAAAAGATCTATACATGTTTTCTGCTGTGCTTTCTTTTGTATTTACATTATTTTCTTATAAGACCCATGTGTATAAATATATGGCCATGCTGAAATCTATGGAATATGTAGTGAGAACCAGAGAGCTAATCATCAGATTTCATGTCATTTTTTTTACAAAAACATGTGTAGAAATATTTTCATTACATCTCTAGAAAATTACTTTACTTTCACTACTTATTGTGCAAAAATATTACCTGACAGAAGTTATGCGCTTTTATCTTGCAGTACTCATTGGCAAAGTTAAAAGTACCAACTTTGTCCTAATATCCCTTAATAAACAGGGACAGGGGTTATAGTGTTAACATCATATGAAACCATGCAAAAAATTTCTCTACCAACTACTGGCAGCGATGCAAAATTAATTTATCAATACTTTTCCTGAATCTCATAAAATAATTATATTTAGGAAAGAACAGTAAAGTAGAAAAAGACAGAACACTTTGTCACTTTTAAAATTGCACAGAATAAAAAATATGATCTTGAATATATTCTAAGGCTGAGATAGATATTTATAAATGAAAATAGATGTAGATCTAATAAGATAAGGCAGAATGGACCTTGCATAACCTGAATTTCCAGACAGAAGCAATGTTCTGTAGAATGGGCTTCTTACCAGATTGGGGCACTTTCTAGATGAAAATGCTGACAGCAGTTGATGCAGGAAAAAAGCCACGACCTAAAAGCGTGATCTAAGTCAGCACTTTGTGAAACTACGAAGAAGATAATATGACTGAGTATATTAATTAAAATTATAATTTTTCAGTTAGCATAATTACATACAATAAAATACAATTTGTAGTATGACAAAAATCGGATCCTAATAATGGTATATAATTGTCTCTGTTCGTCCCATAGGCATCTCTTCTTTCTTTCTAAATTCAAGCAAATTTTGGACTTCTGATTATTTTCTGCATGTGCATGCTATTCTTTCATTTGTCCTTCTGCCCTGGAATGGTTGGGTACCTCTTGCAGTTTGCACATTCCTAATGTAGTCAAAATTCTTATGTGTCTGCATAAACAAAATTCAAACCTGCTTTTAACTACCACGTCTTTATCAATTAAAGACCCAAGAGGATTTCATCTCTCCCATTTGCTTTGAAGGTATTTTAACCATTAGTTACTCATTAATGAGGAATGAAATCTTATTCTATTTAGGTTATCTTACATCTATAAATGCCTCTACTATGAATTATTCTGTCTTCACCATGTTGCCACTACATTCTGCCTAATTAAAATTGTCCACTAGGTGGCAGTTGGTTGGATGTTAAAAATTTGTTTTCCTTTGGAGGAAAACAAAATATTGTCTGGCACTGGATATCTTATCATGCTGCACAGATTCATGAAGCCATCAGACATTGTTTTGTTTCATATTGTTTTTAACAAAACATTAAACATTCCTTTTAGAAAACAGTAACCTTTATAGTTTAGTTTTCTCACTGCTACTTGGTGATATCAATGAAAATCCTTCAAGTTGGCAACAAATAATTCTACTCTTGAACACACAAACCAGTAGACATAATGAGAAGGAAGCATAGATTATTTTTTTCTTCTCAACACTTTAATGATTCTGTAAACCTAAGTTTAAATGACACGATGAAAATTATACGTAAATATTTACCTCCCACCCATCAATGTTTGCTGCAGCTTCTTACTAAGATATTATCATATGTGCATAATCTAGTTATGTTATGTGCATGTAACATTCTGTAAATAGTTATCCAGTAATAGGACAATGTGTGTCCAGTAGACTTAGAAAGCTGAAAATGGATTATATTTGTTTCATGATAAAAGGCTTGTAAGGAAAATATTTTTCTTATATGTGAAACTAGAGAAAATAGAGAGTATCTTTTCTCACATATGTGGAAATTGAATGCTGATGATGATCCAGACTCTAGAACAAGCATGGGATTAATAGTATTTCTGGATACTTACAGTGGCCACAATCTATAATATGAGTAAAACTCCACAACAAGGTTGGGTATGGTTTCACAGAGTTTATAATTAATTTAATATACATTGAGTTAGACAGATTTATAATTATTTCTCTTTTATTTAGCAATGAATTTTCACATATATTAAGATTAAAAATGCCTACTTTTATGGATTTATGTTAATGAAATTAAGTAAAATGTAAAAATACCTAACTAACTTACAAATCATAGTTATGTTTCTTAATTGAATTCTGGAAACCATTTACAAATAATTTTCTTTAGGTTTTGAGAAAGAAAAATTTCCACTAGAGTTTTTATATTATTTCTAAAAATGTCACAAGGAAAGATAATTATTGAGTACTGGGCTTAATACCTGGGTGATTAAATAACATGTATAACAAACCCCGATGACAGATGTTTACATATGTAACAAACCTTCCCATGTATCCCCAAACCTAAAATAAAACTTAAAAGCTTAAAATGAAATAAAATACAATGACACAAGTTACAATTATATTACCCTGCAAAGCACTAGATTGTCAAAGAGTGATTATAATCTCTAAATTTATATGATTTCATGCTCTCTAAAGTTGTCAAACATAGTAAAACTACAGAAACTCTATCATATGGAAAACTTAATAATTCCATGTTAATATAAAGTAGTAGTAAAAATATTCTACTTACAACAACTTTATATGTAATTAAAATTATAGTTTCAAAGCCATAAATCATGAAACTAAATTGGTTTGCTCATGTCAAGAGGTTTTCACATTTCAAATAGTTTATGAAAGCTGCCTTTGCAGATAACTATCTCATTTTTCCGAACAAAAAAGCCATGAAGAAAACAACAACAGAAAGAAAAACTCCTGGTATTAAAATATCAGCAATTCCAGCTGTTCCCAAAGTTATGCCTTTGCACTTTGATCTTTCAATCCACCTCTTTTCTGTATTATTTTCTGAAGAGTATATGATATGGCAGTGGTATTCTTGTTGTCTTCATTAAATAAATCAAGAGAACCAAAACTTACGTCTTATGTTTTTCCTTATTTTACATGAGATAATTAACTTTTTAAAGTAAAATACAATAAAATTATCATGAGAATAGATGAGAAAACAAAAACATAATAAAGGATTTTAAGCAATCAGACAGGATAAGACACTCTTTATATCAGAGTAGAATTTTTGCTCTTTTTTTTTGCATTAAATTACTCATTGTTTACTTTTCACATTTTACTGTTTAAATAGACAATAATTTTACACGGTTAAGTAATTAACTAAAAATTATCACTTCCCTCACTGTGATCTAAGAATCCCTACAATTCCCACTAAACTATTTGATAAATTACAACTGCATTTGGTTCTTATCTGTCATTCCAGATTACCTTTATGAACATTTTTCCACTTGTAAAGGTATACTTATCCTCCATTTATTTTTTATTTCTTGAGACAGAGTTTTGCTCTGTTGTCTAGGCTGGAATGCGGTGGCAGGATCTTGGCTCACTGCAACCTCCCAGTTCAAGTGGTTCTCCCGAGTCAGCCTTCCAAGTGGCTGGGGTCACAGGCGCACACCCACTATGCCTGACTAATTTGTGTATTTTTAGTAAATATGTGGTTTTGCCATGTTGGCCAGGCTGGTCTCCAGCTCCTGACCTCAGCGGATCCACCCACCTCAGCCTCCCAGAATGCTGGGATCACAGGTGTGAGCCACCATGCCTGGCCTATCCTCCACTTTTTATACAGAAAGTAGTACAATCTGTACACTTCCTGCTCCTTGACTTTTATTTAAAATATCCTGAAGTCTGTTTTCATGTATGTACACAGAGATCATCTTCATTGATTAGAACAATGCATTATTACACTACTTCATATTTTGCAATTTATTTAAACATTTCTTGCTGAAGATATTTAGACTATTTAATTATTGCTTTTGCAAACAATGGTGCAATTAATGATCCTAATGAGAAAATATATATATGTAGGGTATTTCTCAGGTGAGTCCATTCAGAATTTTAATACTACTAATAATTTTGTAATTATAATGAAACTGAATCATTTGTCTCATAGATGTAACAGTTTATATTAACATATGCATTTAAGAGAAAGCCTATTTTTCAGTGGCCTCATCAACAGAGCACATTGTCACTTGTATCTAGCCAAGATGGAGTAACAGGGACAAGATATACTCCTGGAAGCAAAAGTCTTTCTGTCTGCTTTCCTTTTATTCATGATAGCATGACCTATAGTTTTCAATCATTTTATTTTTAACCTATAAGAGTCTTTATATTTACTTTTATATTTGAAGTGAGTTTCTTGTAGGCAGACTACAGTTAGGTTTTGTTCCACTTTTCATCTTCCCACCACCAATAAAGCAGAGATTTTTTTAGGGGAGTGGAATTATTGGTGATTATTCAATGGAGACTCATTTTATATTATAATATTTGGTATCTTATGCCTTGAAGAATAATGTGTGATATGTATACTGTCATAAAGTAAATAGAACTGTGATTTATGATTAATTACCATTTAAATAACTATTTTAATATCCTGTGTTGTATACTGCTCTAGCACATTTCAAAGCAATATAATTTTATTCTCCTTTAGGAGAGTGGGAGTTTACACTGTGGTCTGTGGCAGTATTGTCAAGCAGGAGCTGTGGGGTTCTGTGTTGTATTCCCAGTGCTGTGTTCTCCTTCCTCACTTCTGAATATTTAGTCTCAGTACAACAGTTTACTTGACGTTTCAGAGTTTGTTACTGTCAGATATTTTCTGTATTTAAATATGTAGTATCTCAGGTAAAAGATGTGGGAGGGCTTGAAATCCAATATAACTTTGTTTGTTATAAAACACTGTTTTAAAAATGTGTCAATTTTTAATTGGTAGGTTCAAGCAATTCAGATTCATTGTTGGGGTGAGAAAATTTTTTTTCAACACAATTCAGAAAAAATTTACAAATTTTTAACCTTCTATCTGTTTTCTTTCCTGAGGTTAATTTAGGGAAACTTCTTAGTTATAAGATTAATATTCTTGTTTTAAAAAACACCATTTTAGGAAAAACATAGGCTGCTACTTGAAGAATTTCTGTATTTGGGGAAAAATAAAGAGTTTCAATGTTTAAGTAAGTATTAATAAACTAGCATATATCTATCATTCTCAACACTATATTACTAACACCGTTACAACATTTAATCCTCAGTTATTAGAGACAACTTTCTTTAGAGATGGAAGATCAATTAATGTAAAAAATTTCTGTTATACTTAGAATTCACTCAAGTTGAATAGCTATACTCCATTTAATACCAAGCTTTATGGAATGACAGTGATTTTTCACAAGTTTTGAAATCGACAACTTGTGATTATTCGCCAAGTGTTTTTAGCTCTATTAGTTATATATTACATATTCCATATTACATATATGTATTGCTATATTAATATACATTATGTATATAAACTGTAATTAGAAAAATCTTTTCATCTTAAGAAACACTACAGTGTTCCTTCTTTATGACAAAGGGACGTAAGATTTAAATTAAACTGAGAAATATTATTAGCACTTTGCCCATAGTAGCTTTGAAAACATTTTATGTACTGATTGCTTGATTTTATAGGCTTAAGTATAAGTCCAATGAAACTCTAATTCATTAATGTTTTCAGTGTATAAACATATAAACTAATTTTGCATTTTTACTCCTTTAATTATCTTTTTAAAGTTTAAAATTACGTAGATTGAGAAATGTTATGTCAGAGTATGGCCAAATTGTGCTTGAAGGATCAGAAATTTTAAGGAGCTATTATTGCAACCCGCAGAAGCCCATTCCAGTTTTTACAACCTGTTAGTAACTTCATCCCATGTCCTTATACATATTCTTTTTCAGGGAGCTCATTCTATTTTTCTGTAGCAAGCACCTGATTGTCCAGTAAATTTATCCCTAACAACCAATAAGGAAAATCAGTATTTACCATGCTTCTTCCATGAGAGACACTGTCTAAAAGTTTCTTTCTCCTTACCATATTCTTGTTTCTTTACTTAAATATATTCAGTTACTTTATAAACTTCTTTAATTTGATGATAACTAAAGTTTTACCCAATGCTTCACTGTGACATGTTTCAAACAGACTAGGTACCATTGCATCAATTCTAAATACATTTATGTTACTCTAATAGTTGTTTAAACTGTATAATCTATAGTAATTCCATTTCACTTTTCTCTGAGAAATGAGTACATTTTCTTAAGTAGTCATCTTTTCACTAATATTTTGGAAAGAGGATGTCAACATTTATCTAGGTTATTTGCTCATTTCCTGAATCTCAAACTTTGTGCTGAAAACTTTCATTTTACTTGACTTTCCATTGTCATATAGGACTCTCAGTAGAAGTATAAAATTAAAAAACAAATCACAGAAATATTGAATAAAATAGATATATTAATGGTTAATATAATGCCTTCTAATTTAGATTTTAATTCTTTACACTATAAAATCATATTTCTTTGTACATTCATTAATTACATGAAATATCCTAAAGATATATTTAACCTTAAGCATGCTTTCAATTAATCTAAATATTTAGGCATTTTAATCATACTATAATTTGACCACACAACATTAATTACTAATTTAATTTCCTTTATTATCCAAAAAAAATTTATATTTTCTTCTGAAAGTAATGAGGAATGGTCAAAACATTTTCTACATGGAATGACATACCATATTGATTGTGAAAAAAAGTTTCATTATATTTATTATTATTATCATCTATTTCAATGTTATATTTGTTATTATTTAGTAAACCTTTGCTGAATTTACAGTTAGAATAGAATAGCAGAAATAATACAGAGAGTACCAGGTCAGAAATAATTATAGCTACAGACATAATTTATAATTTTTAGAAACATTATGACATGTATAATACTTGAAAAGCTCAAGTTCATAATACAAATAAGTGGAAGAGATTAGGCAAAATATATGAGCTCCATGACAAATTAGAAAGCATATTTATCCTCTAAAGTAGGCAACTGCTAGGCATCACTATTCTATCATTTCTCAGGAATAACGTAGGCCAATTGTGGCCAGATCTTAAAAATCTTTTAAAGGATGTCAGAATTTTAACTTTTATTCTATTTCATTTAAATGTTTTGAAATTACTAAAACAAGCAAGCCAATTAAAATTTTGAATTAGTCTAGTTTGCAAATTTCCATAGCTTAAATACTCCCAATATAGCCAATTTAAATCTATCAGTGTGAAGTATCTGAACATGGACGTGAGAAGAGCTGTATACATTCAATTCTCATAAGCAGGTATAATTCCTCTTCTGAACACGACTGCAACAGATCATTGACTAGCTACCTCAGCTTAAACAAGCTCTATATTCATCCACAAAGACCAAGAAGCCTATCAAAGGGAGCCTATGTATATATCAATACCTTTAGAAATATTTTTAACTTCCTCTTTATTTCCTTCAATCTTGTTGGTCTTATTACACATCCTCTAATCTAGGGGTACCCAACTCCCAGGCTGTGGACCTGTATCCATCAGTGGACTATTAGGAATGGGGCTGCACAGCAGGAGGTGAGTGGCAGGTGAGCAGCATTACCTCCTGAGCTCTGCCTCCCGTCAGATCAGCTGTGGCATTAGATTCTCATAGGAAGGCAAACACTATTGTGAACTGTGCATGTGAAGGATATAGGTTGTGTGGTCTTTATGAGAATCTAATGCCTGATGATCTGAGGTGGAACACTTTCATCCTGAAACAATCCCCACATTCATTGAAAAATTGTCCTCCAGGAAACTGGTCCTTGGTGCCGAAAAGATTGGCAATCACTGCAGTCTAATTTATATTTGCTCTGTCTTTTTGTATTTGCTTCTCCTTTTCTTTTTAACATCCCACTCCTGATGTTGTATTTATGGTTATTGATATCTTTACCTTTTTCTTAAAAATTTTTAGACAACCAAATAGAAAAATAATCAACAATTTAAATATAATTTTACTAAAGAGTAATTTCCTAGTCACATTTAACAAAACTTTTCTAAACAAATACATTTAAAATTGTGAAAAATACCTTCATTTACAAAATTTAAAAACTTAAATATATTAGAAAGAAGCACTTTAAATAAAACTGTATTTAAAAAATAAATTTATTTATTATAAATATTGGTATTAATATATGCTTATTTAATTGAATAGAGCAATATATGAGATAGAATGTAGTTTGAATATCAAAGAAGTTTCTGAATTTTAATACTACATTGAACAATATTTTTAAGTGAGATTAGAAAAAAAAAATCATGGCTCATAAATACAGAGGTTCTAAAGAAAATCTAATTTAAATTGAAGACTAAAAGAGGGTGACTAAGTGCCGGGTCTATCCCGCAAACCCTGGACAAGCGACAGATGAGAGGAGTATTCAGACACAGGCGTTTCAGTAGAGATGGGTTTCACCATGTGATGGGAGATGGCCCAATGGTCTCCATCTTCTGACCTTGTGATCTGCCTGCCTCCCCCTCTCAAGGCTGGGATTACAGGCATGAGTCACTGCACCTCACCTGCTTTATTCTTCTTAAAAGATTTGCATGAATTAATTTAGGCTAGTGGTTTCTTTGTACATTTCACATGAGCATACATTAAAAGAAAAATATCAGCAATAGCAACTGGGCAATTGTTTATCCATGAGAATAAAAAAGTTGAATAAATGTCATACATTAAAATACATCAAAAATGAAATAGAGCCCAAAGGTGTATCATTAAAACTTTTAGAAGGAAAAGAGATTTTAATTAACTATGGCAATGTAAAAGTGTTTTTCGGTTTGGTTATTTGTTTGCTTTTTGCTAAGGCTATTTTTATTTGTTTCTTTTTAAAAAATATGTGACTCTATTTTACAGAGAAACCACAGATTTACAGCAAAACTTAGTGGAGAGTGCAGAAGTTTTCTATATAGATCCTCCTCAAACACATACAAAGCATCATCTATTCTAAACACCCTGCATGAGTGTGGTTACAATTTATCAAACAACATTGACATGTAATTATCACCCAAAGTTTATAGTTTATAATAGGGTTCACTCTTGCTGTTGTACATTCTATAATGTTTAGACAAAGATAAAATTACATATACTTACCAATATAGTATTATACAGAATCATTTCACTGATCTGAAAATCCCTTGTGATTTACCTGTTTATCCTCTGCCCCTCACCCCAAACCTCTGATCTTTTTAATATTATACATAGCTTTGCCTTTTCCAGAGTGGCATAGTTAGAATAATGCAATGTGTACCTTTTCAGATGGGCTCATTTTACTTGGTAACATACATTTAAGGTTCTTTCCTGTCTTCATAGGGCTTAATAACTCACTTATGTTTAGCACTGAATAATATTCCATTGTATACATATGCCACAGTTTATTTATCTATTCCTCTATTCAAAGACATCTTAATTGCTTCCAAGTTTTGCAATTTTGGCAATTATGGGTAAAGCTTCTATACATATCCATGTGCACGTCTTGTGTTCCAGGAAGCTATCTACTCATTTGAGTAAATATAAGGGAGTGCCATTCCCAAATCACATGGCAAGAATATGTGTAGTTTTGATAAAAACAAACCAAATTACTTTCCAAATTGACTGTATCATTTTGTATCATTTATTCATTCCCACCAGAAATTTATAAAAATGACTATACTAGCATCTGGTTGTCAGTGTTTGGATTTCTGTCATTCTAATACATTATTATTAGTATCTAGCTTTTAATTTCCAATTCCCTGATGATAACTGATATTGAGAACTCTTTCACATGCTTTCTTTGCCATCTGTAAATTTTCCTTGGGAGGGCATCTTGTTAGATCTTTTCTCATATTTTAATCATGTTGATCATTTTTCATTATAAATTTCAAGACCGCTTTGAGATTAAAAGTGTTCTTTTGAAAATTATCTTTTGTATAATTTATTGAACAGCTTCAAATCTCTCAACATACTATTGTAATATCAGATCGAGTATAAAAATTAACACCAAGACAAAAGTATGCCAAATTGTAGGGTCTTTATTGCCGGTGGCCACGGAGGACTCACGTCTCTCCAACCCGTGGCCCCGAGCTCAGGGATAGCAGGGTTTTTAAGCTGAAAAACCACATCCTGGTTTTAGGACCAAGAGTTTGAGGGGATGCAGGGCAAGCAACTTTACAGAAGCTTATTCTGGCAGTTACTGATAAGCAAAGGCAAGCAGCTTTACATAGTGGGCATTTTTCGAGAGCAAGCTAGCTGTTTTTATTTACAGAAGCCGAGGTCAGCAGTTACTGCAAGGAGAATGGGGCAGCAGTTACAATTTATTTTTGGAAAAACAGCTTTATCTTGTATAAAATGGCATTGCTTAGATTCTAACTCTAGGCCAGCTATAGCACACTATTAACTATAATCACTGAAACGATAGCTTTTCACTTTATGACTCACCTTAAATTACATTGTTCATCATTTAAAAATTAGCTTTGCATACAACATCAAAATTTTTGTCAATTTCTTGCTTCTTAGTACATAATTAGTGAAAGTCTCAATCTAGGATTTAACTTTTTGCCTACACTTTCCCTGTACCTTATCATGTCTGGGGGGGAAAATGGCACAATTCAACCATATTGACTGGTATCATCTTAAAATCATAACCACAATTTAGAGGGTCATTAATATTTGGTGAGAGCATTCAGAAGAGGCCATTTTATTGTATAATTTGTTATACATAATGTGAATGTCTCAGATTCCATCTAACACAATTAACATTACAACTTATAGTTAGATCATGTTTAAATTTGCTCTCCTCCAGTAAGTGGAAACTTTTTATTCATATTTTATAAAACTATTTTGTGGTAATTGAATTTAATTAAATTTTTCTTGGTCAAAATGTATCTTAATTTTATAGTATTGGTATTAGCAGGCCTATAACATCACCCTATGATTTATCTTTTCGTTTCCCTAAAATCATATTAAAATAAAAATTAAGCAACTTTTATTTTGCTTTAATTTAACTGAATTCTGAAATCACCGTGTAGTTCCACCAAAAGAAAATGGTATTAAAACAGGAAATAGGCTTTACATAATTTTATTATTATATGATATGTTAAATCATATAAATCAATTATTGTGGTAAATTCCAAGCCATTGCAGTTTTTATTTATGAAACATGTGCCTTTGTGCAGCATATTAATTCTAATCTAGTTGAGAAAATTATTAAATGACAAAACTACTTTTCCATAAAGTAAAATAGAATAGATATATATTTACTTTTTAAACGAATGAAGCAACAATAATTAACATACATGATTTAGTGAGAAAAATTATTAAAACATATTTTTAAATATTAAAACATAGAAATGATGCATTCTACAAATTCAGAAACTTAGTGTTTCCTTATATTGGCACTGGATCCCATGATGTGTACTGAATCCTGTGAAATTTAACCTAGGGCTTTTTGTTTCTGCAAGAAAGGCTAGGTACACATAATTTCAAAATTAATATTTTATTATCACTTCCTTTTACTCTCTATAATAAACTACATGGATATAGTCACTAATGCTTTTTAATTAGAAGACAAATTTTCTTACACACTATATATTATTACAATAGAGGCATCTCCCTTGTATAGGTGTTTCCAAGGAAAGACAAATAGTTTAAAGTAAAATGATAAAGGGAGCTCACAGAGCTATACATTAGACAAGTCAAGAGCTTCTTGGCTTATTGAAGGCTCCTGGCAAAATTATTTAATACAAATTATAAAGTAGTCTAGAAAAATGTTTCTACTCTGATTTATATAGGAACTGTGATGTAGTGATAGTGATATATAGAGTTTGGTTTTTCTTTTTCTCTTAAAATTAGCAGTATTTTAGACTGCAAATAAACAGCCAATGGAAGGAAGTTTTAACATAATTTATATAAGCCACACATATTAAGTATTTTATTCAGTGTAGAAATAAATGTCTTTGTTTAAAGCTATCAATTAAGCCGATGGCTGAAATTCATTAAAATAGATGTATAGCATGCTATTGAAGACAAGCAAATGGCTCATCTATCACTACTAAGCAAATGATTGTAAGAAAAAAAATGATACGTAAAAGATAGCACTTTAGCTTTCAATTTACATCCGATTAGAAATACAATATATGGTTAACATTGTAAACACTCATCACAAAGCCTCTATACATGTTCCCAGAGTTCTCAAACAGCATGTTTTCTTAACTAACTTCACTATTTTAATTGGCAAATCTATAGAATCTTAATGTGCATAAACACAATTGAAGCACAAATTTTTAAAACACAGATGAATCAAATTAATATTATTTTCAGTTAAAGCAGTATCATAGAAACTATGTGTTTTTTTCTTCTGAAATTACTTTCCATGAATTTAAATATTTTGTAAGACTGGAGAAAAATTCAACTGATAAAAGTTGTGATAAAACAAGCATTAAAAAATCAATACATAATTTATTTGAAATGTGATTTTTACTACAAGTTTAGCGATAAAATTGAGTTCAGAGAGAGTAATCATTAATCTGTAATTGCCAGCATCTTTTCTGAGTCAAAATTTCAATCTAATCTCTATCATTTCAAATCATGTGCACCTTTCTAAATGTTCCAATGTCTTGTATAAGATCATTTTGAAGAACAATACATTGATAAATTTAGCAATTCAATTGAATCAACCAGAAAAAAATAAATTTTTATACCAATTAAAAAAAAAACTCTGAGAATAATGGTGTCTTTTCAAAAATTTTATCTACCATTTAAAATAAATTAAAATTACACCATTTCATTATAAACATGTTTTAATTTACTTAAATAGTATTTGTTGCTTCTCTTTTATAATTTTAAATAAAATGTTTTATGTAGTAGATATACACTATAGAATACTATGTAGTTATATAAAATAATAAAATAATGTCTTTGCAGCAACATGGGTACAGCTGGAAGCCATAATCCTAAGCAAACTAACATAGAAATAGAAACCAAATAACACATGTTTTCACTTGCATGTGAAACACAGGTACTCATGGACATATCATTTACTTAATAGTGATAGATGAGCCATTCGCCTGCCTTCAATAGCATACTATGTATCTATTTGAATGAATTTCAGCCATCAACTTAATTGATAGTTTTAAGCAAAGAGATAGATTTATTTCCACAATGAATAAAACACTTAACATTTGCAGCCCATATAAATATTGAGTTGAATGTTGAGTACTCACGGCCAAAAGTTAGAACAATAGACACTGGAGAATACAAGAAGGAGGAAGATGAGAGGGGAGAAAGGGTTGAAAAATTACCTATTGGGTACCATGCTCACTTCCTGGGAGACAAATTTGTTTATACTGCAAAACTCAGCATCATGCAATATGTGCTTATAACAAATCTGCATATATATATCCTCTAATTCTAAAAGAAATGTTTTGACCACAGTACTATACAAGCTTTTTTCCCCCACCGAGTTTTGATTCTTCTTTTTGTCTATATCACTGTGCTTTTTGAGAGATTAAAATTAGCACTAGTAAGAAAAGTTTTATTTCTTAATCCAGATTTCTATTCCTATTTCCTTCTCTTATTTTCTTTCCTCCTGATTTATCTCTTCAACTCCTTCTGTGCTGTCTCATTCTTCTTTCCAAACTTCTTAAGAACAAACCAGTATATGCTATTACCAGTATATGCTATTACCATATTATGAGAATTACCATATTATGGGAATTTGAGGTTTTTTATTCCAGTAGATTTCAATATAACATTATTTGAGGTATGATTGTTAGATTCATATATGAATATCTTAAAGGCAAGTTATCACCTATAAAATTTATTCTTTCATTGGACAGTTGTTTTATTGTGGCGACTTGTTTAAGAACATTTTGATAGCAAACAGCATGTCACTTTTTGAAAATTGTATCCACTGATGATGTCTGTAGTTTTGTCAGTTGGATTGACACCAAATACGTATGTTTGAAATATCTGCTGCTCCTCCCGAGGAAGGATCCCACTGCCCTATGCTGTCAGTGTCAGCGTCGTCAGCATTATCCACCGTGTCTCTCTTTTCTCAAGGAACACACTTTCCTCCCTGCCCAATTATCTGAGATTTAGTCATTGGGATTTCTGGTTCTCTATCTAAAAAGAAAAGTATACATTTTGAAATCAAGAGAGGTCATGTAAATCATTTTGGTCAATGAAATTAATGTGGAAGTGATATGTATCATTTCTGAAGTTTTAAAAGCCAGTTCACAGTTAGCTTTATCTCTTTGTTCCCTTTGCCAAGCAAATGGCACTCCCCCAAGAGAGTCTGTTTCTTCAGCCTGGACTAGGAGAATATAACATAAAGCAGAGAAGCATCAGTTCCACAATGAACATTTAGCATGCTAGAAATATATTTTAAATGCATACAAGTAAATTTTATCTTCATAATCCATATAAAATATTTATAAATAAATGTTTCATTGAGATTTAGACTTGTTTATTAACAAAATATAGTATTATATCCATAATAACAATTGTAATTAAAATGTATTAAAACTAAATTTGGAACAAAACATAAACTAATTAAAATATAAATTTTAGTGTGGTTCAAAATTTTCATGATGTAACAGAGATGGGATCTACTTTATTCTGAAGGTCAGATTTTTTTTAATAACAGTATCCATATGATGAGAAATAAATACTTGATTGATAAAAATTATCAAAAAGTTTGAATCTATGATGTTGTGATGGATTTTTTTTAAATGTTGCAATCCTTTCTCTTGCTACTATAAAGTCAGAGGTGGTTTTCCTATAAATAAATATTTCAATCAAATTGATTTTAAGGATTACATTAGTCATTGTTCTCTAGAGAAGCAGGACCTATAGGAGATATGTATGTGTATATGTATCTATATATGATTCATACAATCTGATATATACACAAACATATACATATATATATATATATATATGAAATTTATTATAAGATATTGGATCACACAAGCCAATTGTTCAAATGGTAAGTTCACAAGCCAATTGTTCAATGACAAGTTCAAAATCTACCACATGGGCTGGCAGTTTGGAGATTCAAGAGATCCAATGGTGTGGTTCCAGTTCAAAGGCACAGTAAGCTAGAAGACAATGAAAGTCAATGGTGTACGTGAAATCTGAATACACTCTGCTAGGAAGCTCTCTCCTGCTAAGGGAGGCCAGTCTTTTCATTTTTCTACTGAGATCTTCAACTGATTGCATGAAGTTTACAACATATGAAGAGCAATCTGCTTTACTTAACATTCACCAAATTAAATATCAATCTCATCCAGAGACATCCTCTAAATTGATGCATAAAATTAACTATCCTGGCCAGGTACAGTGGTTCATGCCATTAATCCCAGCACTTTGGAAGGCTGAGGCAGGCAGATCATGAGGTCAGTAGTTAGAGACCAGCCTGACCAACATGGTGAAACCCTGTCTCTACTAACAATACAAAAATTATCTGGGAGTGGTGGTGGGCACCTGTAATCCCAGCTACTTAGGAGGTTGAGGCAGGAGATTTGCTTGAACCCAGGAGGTGGAGCTTGCAGTGAGCCAAGATCACGCCATTGTATTCCACCCTGGGTGACAAAGTGAGTCTCAAAAACAAAATAAAATAAAATAACTCTCCTAAGAATATGTCTGTATCTATCCATTTAGACATATTGGTAGGTAGATATATAAACAATGTAAGTTGGTAATTAATTATTTTGGGAATCACTAAAAGTAAAAATTTCACTTTTGATTTGGACATTTAGGTTTTCTTTCATTTAATCACTCAAATTCATAAGTTTACATACTACATTGTTTTTTAATTATATTTTATATCACTAACTCTGACTGCACCTATACTTGTTAATTTTAATGTAACTACGCATATTTTGATTTTGTTTTCAAAATTAGTCTCAGAACATTTGAGTAGAAATTTACTGATAAATATTTTAAAATTCTAGCACTATTAAATAAATAAATTCCAAAAAGGAAACACAAAACAAACTTCTACGTAACATACACCCCACAAAATATTTATTTTCAAGCCAAGCTAAAAAATATAACAAGGTATTTATACAAAAATCATTTTAAGTCATCATGTTTACGTGGTTTTGTCTTTAGAAGCCATTTCAATTACTGCAATTTGTGGCATCCTCCAGGTGCTTTGGATAAACATAACTCAAAAGTTTTGTTTTTCTCCCCCAAACAAAGAATAAATGTCATTAAAAATAGTACTGTAGGATCATTTGGAAATGATCTAGTCTCACTCATTTTACCAAAATTAGTAAATTATTATTTTAAGCTAGAAACTGTAGAGAAAAATCTGTATCTATTTTATTATCTCATTTATTTTCACAAAACCCCACAAATGTTCAGTTGTGTTGTAGAAGGACACGCGGTGGACAAAACCTCTTGAACACTGTACTGAGGAAGGAAGTGGCTTTTTATTTGGCTGGGAGCTGTGGCAGGCTAATGCCTTAACAACTGAACTCCCTGAAAAGCAGCTTCTTTCCATTTTATAGCCTTACAATGCTAAAGGAGAAACTGAGGTGAAACTGCGTCATTGTCCATTGCCTGGATGATTGACCTCACAATCTTTGGCTTCATTGATTTTCTAGTTCATATGTGGCACATGGGAATAGTCAGAGGACGGGGTTTACAGAGACGAGACAAAGGCAGTAAATCATTATTTGGCAGAGATGTTTCCAGGAGGGGGGTCTGGGTCATGTAAACTTGAAGGACTTGACCCATTGCCAGGCTGTGGTCAGTAGTGATAACATTCTTTGCAACACTTTCAAGACTTATAGGTAGCTTAGACACTGGGAACTGAAAAGGGAGTTATCTTCCCAGCCCTTGGGCCTCGTTAGGGCCTGGTCAGTGGTGTTAGCAAGTTGCTTGACCATGGATTCCAGCACTTTGGTATTTTATCTCTCTTTACCCTCCTTATCTGAAGGGAGGAGGTGGAGGCCTATCAAGAGGGAGATGGGGAGGGGTCTCCCCTCTCAGTGTCTCTCAACTTATTTTCTCAATTAACAATCCATTAAATATTCAATAAGCATGTACTATAAGAAATACACTTAAGTAGGTATGATAGAGAGCATCTGTGTAGATAAAGATAAGAAAGTCATTGTCCCTTTCCTCTGCAAAATGTGATGTGAGCTTTCTTCTTGTTTATTTACTTATTTTTTATTTTTCTTTGAGACAGAGTCTTACTCTGTCACTTAAACTGGAGTGCAGTGGCATGATCTAGACTCACCACAACCTCCGCCTCCTGGGTTCAACTGATTCTCCAACCTCAGCCTCCTGAGTGGCTGGGATTATAGGTTCATGCTATCATGACCAGCTACTTTTTGTAATTTTAGTAGATATGGGGTTTCACCATGTTTTCTAGACTGGTCTCGAACTCCTGACCTTGGGCAATCTACCCACCTTGCCCACTCAAAGTGCTGGTTTTACAGGCATGAACCACTGTGCCCAGACGAGTTTCCTTCTTAAACATACAGAAAATATAGTCAAGTAATTTATGCTAAGTATTAGTAACTAGCAATATTATTCATTAGCATTGAAAAAAACATTTTATACTTTATTGTTTATATTAGATGGAGAGTTGCCATCTTCAAACTTATTTCTATGAATAAACAGAAGATGTTTCTGAAGAGGCAGACTATATTTCTGTTATTTATAAATATGCAAAAAAGTATATTGTTAGCAAAAACATGTGTTTAGAATCTCTGTATGCCTCAAAAATATCTGTGGTGAGTTGAATTATTTTAAAAATCATCAAAACATCTATTTAACCTAATGTATAGATTCAACCTGTGCACAGTTAAGGAATAGTTTCTTAGAAAAGTGAGAATTATTTAATCCTTTATTTAGAGTTCTGAGTAAACTTTTCTTAATTTTCTGAATCTATTTCAGTTCTATTTTATAATTGAGTTCAATTCATATTCATATTTGCATTCTAGCAGCTTGCTTTTATTGTTTTTAAAAGATTACTTCTTCAGTATATTTCTTTAAAATATATTCTACATCCACAATTAATGTCTTAATGACTAATGTTTCATGTCTAGGTTTTATAAAAACAAGAAAGAGAATATTTATTTGTAGAAGTAAATACCATATCTTCCCCCCATGGGAAAACTACAGATTTGCTTACAATCAATTTATAATATGCTGTCATATCTTCTTAACACAGATTTTTGCAAACAGGATTTAACACTACTGGGTAGAATTAATGCACTGATGTCTGTGACATAAGATTGATTCTTTTGATAGGTGGTCAGATATTTATTCAGCTTTCAATGAGATTTTTTTTTAAAGTTCCTTTAATGGATGCAAGTAGGATAAAATTCAAGCTATTTCAATATTTCTGTATACCATATAAGAAATATACACTCTACAACAATAGTTTGGAAATGGAGTAGTCATATGACTGGTCATACATAGTACGGTCCATTTGAGAGTAAAAGGAATCATCATAAACTTGTTTTTCTTTTGTTGTTATTGTTGTTGTTGTTTGTTTTGTTTTTTGAGATGGAGTCTCGCTCTGTCACCCAGGCCAGAGTGGCGTGATCTCGGTTCGCTGGAACCTCTGCCTCCCAGGTTCCAGGGATTCTTCTACCTCAGTCTGTTGAGTAGCTGGCATTACAGGCACACACCACCATCCCGGGCTAACTTTTGTATTCATAAATTTGATTTTAAAGGACAGATAGATATGTAGTTTACTGGGAAAACAGGGCATAGGTCTATCTTATCTATAAACAATTTGAGGGCCAGGCATAGTGGTTCATTTCTGTAATCCCAATGCTGAGGCCAAGATGAGGGGGTAGCTTGAAACCAGGAGTTTGAGGTCACAGTGAGTGTGATCACACAACTGCACACCAGCCTGGGCAATAGAGCAAGACGTTATCTCAGAAAAATATTAATATTAATAATAATTTGAGGAGAGGTACTATTTTGTTAACCCAGTATCTTCAACACCTTGTCTGACCCATTATAAGCACTTAATAAATGCAGGTTTAAAAAATGAATTTATTAATTGTTGCAAAGTAATTATTATGCCCTTTTTACAATTATTTATTTTTTACAAGCTTTACCTATTATACCTGTAATTCAAAGGCTGACATTTTAGATAATGATTGTTTTGCCAATTATTCTAGGTCAAGTTATACTCTGTGAAATAGTCTTTACTGTATTGTATTAGAATGCACTTATCCTTTAGTGAAATTAATTTTATATGTCAAATAATATACATGCACATCAACATCATTTATCTAGATGCAAATGTTAACTCAATGACAGAAGTATAACAGTGGTAAGTTTGGTAAATAAGGGATAAGGGAATGTGTAAAGATTTTTGCCTCTACTTCATTGTTATGGGTGATATCAAGGAATCTGATACTTTGACATAAAGTACAGTAACATGCAAGTAACTCCAGTTTAAATGGAATATACAGTCTTGCTAACCTGGGTCTCAGATAGGATCCATGTTTTTAAAACTCTAATAAAATGATGTTCAACAGGAAAACTTTGAAAATGCTTCTTTGAATAAAAAATAAAATGTAATTATAACACTTATTTCATAATTGGATAACTTAAGTTTATGAAATTATGTCAGCCCACAGTTTTGAGAAAAGCAAAATTCCATTTTTAAGTTTAAAAAAATTAAGATGAGTAGAATTATTTTATATAACATGCAAACAGGAGGCTGGTAGTGAGCTTAATTTAAGAAGAAATCTATCCTTTGATTTAGTTAAAAAGTTAGCTGAAAAGGAATCCAAATTTTTTTCTGGAACACCATGGTAAATTAAAAGAGGTGATGTGAGAACTGTAGTGAGGTCAACAGTGTGACATAATTTAGATTAAATTCTTGTCTTTTTCCAAATATTTTTCTGTTCCATTTTATTTATTTATTTATTTAATTTCTTATTTCATTGGATTCCCTAATGGAAAAATTAGGAATATAAATAAATAAGAATTTCTAAAATTGAATTTATCACAATCATTGGTATATATAATAGTATATAAAAATATGTTGTGTTTTGGAATGGAGTCTAGGATTATCTTGGAGGTTGATAATTCACATTGCCACTATAAAAAAAAAAACATTACTGTAATAACAGAGCATGCTTAATTTGTGTTTACCACAGCATGAGCCAGATTATAGAAAAACTCTTACCTTACATTTTGTTTTCTAAGAATTGCTATTGGGGAACTCTGGACAAGACAATATTTAAATCATCTTATTTAAGTATTATGATGTATGTTTATACATTATATAAATGATGTGATTTACATGTATTTCCAGTGTAATGAAAATAACAGCCTTGTATAAATAAAAAATCCTCATATTTAATAATAACTAATCACATTTTTATTCCAAAGCTCCCAATTTTCTGAACTAAGTTGACATTAAAAGATATAATGTCAAATTTTAAATATACCAGTTAACAATTAATGCTATCTCAGAATTTCCCAATAAATTGAATTTAAAATGACTATTTACACCTCACTCATTTAACATATTTTATTCCACCTTTGTCAAAATGATTTACCAATTAATGATTTTTTGATAGGCATTTTACAGGGATGGAGAATTTACCATTATTCTCCATTTCTGTTCATTAAAACACCCTTTTATGACTTGGGCAGTGCTCCCAGCCCACAGCAATCTGCTTGCTGACTTTTTCTCTACCTCTCGTGACCATATTGCTGGTCTGCTCAGAATGGAAGATGGGATAGAATTGAGAAAAATGTCTGCCAATATGGCTGTCCATGTCTTGGTTGAATCAGAAGTTTTCATACCTATCCCATATTTTTCTCTTTCTGCAAAATTCTATGGTCAATCTAGCTTGAAGTTAGGAGGCCTTACATGGGCAAGACATGACAAATCCAATTGTAACAGCCCTTATTCTCAGCAATTCTGTATGTATATGAGAACTTCAAGAGTTTTTATGACATCTTTCTTATATCCAATTGGCCACATATGTCCACTTTCATCTGACACAAGTGAAGCTCTACCATGCTCTTCAATAGCTTTGGAACCACTACATACCCGCAAAACTTTGGGGAATATAATCAGTGGCCTACTGGGGATAGTGATATATTCTTTCCTATCATTCATGAGCTGTGAGGAACTTGAGACTGTCTTTATTCTTTCCTGATAGGTTGCCCCATCATGCTATCTCTTGCTAAGGTTCCTATTCTATATTCTATGCAATAATGACAATTCTAACAATGGATATACAGGCCAAAAATAAATATTTATGACATACTATGCAGGCCATGCCATACCACATAATCAAGATTGATAGAACACAACAGAGCAGTATAGACAATATGCAAGATTTAAGAACATATTGGGGATTGAACAAAAGGTTCTGCTTAATAAGGTAATGACAAACATCCTTGTTTTATTGAGCTTCTTTTTGTTGCACTCTGAAAATATTGCATATTTTAGAAAGTGAAGCAATTCTATCAGCGCCATTTTTTCTAACAGCATATGATCACTTTATCACTTTTTTGTAATTTTCACAATATTTCAAACATTTTCATTATTATTATATCTGTTATGGTGATTAGTCATGATCTTTGATGTTATTGTTGTATCTTTTTGGGGGTATCATGAATTGTGCCCATATAAAATGAAAATTTAACTGATTAATATTGTGTGTGTTCTGAAGCTCCACCAAAGAGTCGTTCCCATCTTTCTCTCTCTCTTTAAACCTTCCTGTTCTCTGAGACATAACTAAATTGAAATTAGGCTAATAAATAACCTTACAATGGCCTCTAAGAGTTCAAGTAAAAGGAACAGTTGTACACCTCTCACTTTGAATCAGAAGCTAGAAATGATTAAGCTTAGTGAAGAAGTTTTGTCAAAAGCTGAGACAGGCTGAAAGTTAGGTCTCTTGTGCTAAATAGCCAAGTTGTGAAGGAAAACAATAAGTTCTTGCAGGAAATTAAAAGTGCTAATCTAGTGATACGATTTGTCTGTGGCCCCACCCAAATCTCGTCTTGAATTCCCGTGTATTGTGGGAGAAACCTGGTGGAAGGTAATTCAATCATGGAGGTAGGTCTTTACCATGCTGTTCTCTTGATAGTGAATAAGACTCACAAGAGGTTGGAAGAGTTTGGAGAGCTCAGAAAAAGACATAAAAATGTGGGAAACTTTGGAACTCCCTAGAGACTTGTTAAATGGCTTTGACCAAAATGCTGATAATGATATGAACAATGAAATCCAAGCTGAGGCGGTCTCAGATGAAGATGAGCAACTTGTTGGGAACTGGAGCAAAGGTGACTCTTGTTGTGTTTTAGCAAAGAGACCTGTGGCATTTTGTCCCTGCCCTAGAGATTTGTAGGACTTTGAACTTGAGAGAGATTATTTGGGGTATCTGGTAGAAGACATTTCTAGGCAGCAAAGCATTCAAGAAGTGACTTGGGTGCTGTTAAAGGCATTCAGTTTTAAAAGAGAAATAGTTTGAGAGATTTGCAGCCTGACAAAGCAATGGCATTTTCTGAGGAGAAATTCAAGCTGACTGCAGAAATTGGCATAAGTAATGAGGAGCTGAATGTTAATTCCCGATACAATGGAAAAAATGTCTCCAGGGCAGATCACAGGTCTTCAAGGCAGCCCATCTCCACATAGGCACAGAGGTTTAGGAGGAAAAAATGGTTCTGTGGCCCGGGCCCAGGGTCCCTCTGATATGTGCAGTCTAGCGACTTGGTGCCCTGCGTCCTAGCCATTTCAGCTGTGGTTAAAAGAGCCAAGGTATGACTCAGGCTGTTGCTTCAGAGGATGAAATCCCTAAGTCTTGGCAGCTTCCATGTAGTGTTGAGACTGTGGGTACACAAAAGTCAAGAATTGAGGTTTCGGAACCTTCACCTAGATTTTTAAAAATATATCAATATATTTTTATCTCCTATAATTATAATTGAGTGCAATTGTACAATTTAAATATATTTAATAAATGTTGTATTTTACCTACATATAAATGTGATTTATATACACAAATATATTTCTATTCATAAATATACACTATATTTTATGATGATGATGTATGGTAAGAACCACATGAAAATGTGTTATAAATTAATTTTTTCTTACTTAGCATAAGTATTCAGATCTCTGAGAGTGGATCTTTGTATTTGAAAAGTACATTTTTAAGTGGTTAGAAAAAAAAGGACAAAATAAACTTAGTCCCTTCAAAGGTAAAATATAATGTGTATTTTTGGGGCAAGGCCACTTTTTAGTTAGCATTTTCTGTGAATTGTGCATGTTAATGCATTTGGTTTTTAATTGTTTTTTTAACATAAGCTATCCCTTTTCCATTTTTACATCTTGATAATTCTGCATGCCACTATTCTTGGCAAACAGTTTATAGCAATGTCTTATTGCTGGAGGTTATAATTCAACATATATTTTAAGTGCTTACACTTTCTCTCTTTGTAGTTATTCTCATTCTCCTATTGCATACAATGTCTTACAGACATGCTTTGGGGATTTTATTTGTATTTATTCCTCATAAATCTTCAGGTTAGCAAGCTCATAAACTAATAACTATCTCTTTATTGCCTGCAGACTGGCTGAATTCCAGTACTTCTTTGTTAGCAATTCTGTTTAGTCTTTTCACGTTATTTGTTTAATAGTATAATTTCTTTAAGGCCTGCTGAACACTGTTGTTTATAATGTTTCTCTTAATTGAACCATCACATGAGTACAAGGAGATACATTCTGAAAGGTCAGAGATGAAAGTATAAGAATAAGTAAGCTGAAAATACAAAAGTGTTCAAAGAAGCTGTATGTCTGAGGAAATAGAAATATGTTTGTTACTAGCTAAAATAAATTAAAGGTATACATATACAACTGTCTTCTCTTACAAAATGCTTTCTCAATAACCTGACATACACTTAAATTATCTTCATATAAAATTATATTTTATTTTTGCTCTTATTTCTGTTTCTGGTTTCTCACCCAGCTTCACAGGCTGCACACTATGAATTTCTGTAATTCTTATACACTAAATCCATTTATATTGAAATTAAAACCGTTGAGACAAGAGCTGTGAAATATTTTATTGGGGATAATTTTATTCAACACATGAGAAATTTCCCTCTTCAAAGTCTATCCAACTTCGTTTTTACCCTAATATATTTTCGCTGTTTGACAATAACAGCAATAAATAGCAAACTGCTGAGCATAATATTTCAAATAGCATATTTTTAAAACTTCAATGGTGTATATTCTTATGGTTCTCTATTTTATATAATGTTCATAACTTTTTATAAGTTCTTCACATAATTACATTAAAAACAATACTGCTATTTAACACAGTTGATAAGTTCATCTTTGGCTCATAAAAGCTGGGTGGTTGCAGTTCAGTATTATGTGAAGTGCATGCAATACTACGCCCACATTACTAGAATGAACAAGTGTAAAATTAAAGCCTTGGATAAGCTCTTGGAGTATAAAAAGATTTAGAAACAAGAGGCTCAAATGATAATTATGAGAACACAAAACACTTCATTAATTATATAGACATAATAAAATTAAAACATGATAAAATCTAGAAAATTATTATGGAAAAAGAAGGAGAAATAGGTTTGTTTTTATCTCTTTAGTTTAACTGCAAATTAAAAAGGGAAATGAGAAATACATAAACCTGCAAAGTGGTTTTCGTTCCTATTGTAACCACATGACATTTAGGATGCTATTGCAATAATAATGTTGATAACTAACTTCTTGTGGTTTAAAAAACATCATTAAAAATAGAGTATTATTTTTAATTTTCTTTTTTCTTTTTCATAAGATAGTGAGAAGAGCAACTGTTGACCTTGCCTAAGAGCTTGAATTTCTATTAAAATATTATCTGCCAATGTTTCTATAGCATAAATACCATGAAACACCAATAAAGTATGTTGTTTGGTTTAAGAGTAAATAATATTATTGACTAATAAATAAATAAATCCTAAATTATAAAAATTAGGTCATAATGTGTTCACAATTCCATGAACATATTTGATTAACTATAAAAATTTAAATAAGCAATATTAAGTGACATAAAGATTAAAATATTATTATTTTCATTACTGAGTATTGAAAATCTTGTTAATAAACAGTAAATGCAAGGGTCTTAGTTCATTGGTGGAAACAATCACACTGTACTATGTCAAAACTGTATTCTTATCTAAAGAATACAGTGAGTTAGTAAGAAAGCAAGAGGAAAAAAGTGAAGTATGTGACTTTATGAAATGTTATAAACATTAGGGATACAACCTCAGCCTTGCCTACAAAGTATGTGTCTATTCAGGATTTTCATCAACTTAGTTATATTGGATACACTGCTGAGAGTGTAATTTTAACTTACATTGGAAGTTCTGATTGCTATTGCTTGCTACGTGCTTGGTAGTGCAATTAAAATTGAAATTGCCCACATGTATATGAACAGTTTATCAACATTTTTTCAAACCTAAGAAAATCTGATTAACATATTCATGCATCATCAAGATGAAATGATCAAAGAACATATGACTCCCTACTCTCTGGCATATTGTCCTGGAAGTTCCAGTTGCCAAGGCCTTCTGAATTTTAATTTGTTACTTCTAAACTCAGCGAAATTGCCATAATCAACTTCAGTTTTCATTGCCTACACCAATATCTAGAAATTGCCTCTACCTGAAAGATCATAACGTTCCTTCATGTGTTTGCCTTACAGGGATCACAGTCTTACATGTGTGTTGAAAAACATTTGAAAACAGTTGGTTCACATATTTTACAAATGTCAAAATTGGCTTTTTATGCAAAGAATAATTCCAGTTCTCAATGTGGAAATAGAATAGTAAGAGTAAAGTTTTTAGGTTAGAAATGTGATACAACTAAGTACAAAATTATATATAGATAGATAACTGAAATCTCAATCTATCAATCTATTGAAGTATCCATCAATAAATAAATCAGGCCAGTGATTACTTTTGTACCTAGAGTAATGGAGGAGATTGAATATGTTCATTTAGAGCAGGATTCTCCAAAGGTGTATATATATTGTTTTCTTTCTTAACTGGATTTTAAGTTGATGGGTTTCACTATAAAAATTTCCTCTTAACCAGGGACAATATTTTCCAAGTCCCCTACTGAATGCCTAAAACCAGTAATAGTACTGAGCCCTAAACATATTACACTATGCTTTCTTCAATATATATACATACCTAGGATAAAGTTTAACTTATTTTTATTCCTTAAACTTTATAAATTAGTTCCAGGAAGAGATTAACTATGATTACACATGGACACAGGACGGGAGCATCTCACACTGGGGTCTCTTGGTAGGAGATAGGGGAGGGACAGCAGAGGGTGGGGAGGTTGGGGGGGATAACATGGGGAGAAATGCCAGATATGTGTGATGGGGAATGGAGGCAGCAAATCACATTGCCATGTATGTACCTATGCAACAATCCTGCATGATCTGCACATGTACCCCAGAACCTAAAGTACAGTTAAAAAAAAAAAGTAAATTTTCCCTCAAATCAATCTGTTTAGGCATAAAAATTTAATTAAAACACAGATGATGCCAACAAAATTATTGTTTCACTGATGCACTAAAATATTGACAAATAACAAGTATGTTGAAGATTATACAGTAATCGTGTTTTTGTGAATTGCTGTTACATATATTTTCAGTAAATGTTTAGTTTCAATAAACCTAGTTCCTTTCAACACAGATTTGATCAAAGCCACTGTCAATATCCAAACTAATGTCCACTTCTAAAACAGGATCTGAACTGATGTTCAATTTCCCAGTCTATTCAACTTTGCTACTTCACTCAGTTACTTTAATCACCTAAGTCATGACTAAAATTAGATATCCTTAAAATTATATCTATAAAATAAACCAGAAAATTTAATCTTGTCTTTCCCAGGCAATTCACGTCAAAATCATGTGCACACCTATGTATACATATAACACATATTGGAGGCAGGCACATGACAAACTGGTTGTTCAGACAACTGGTTTCTGTTTTTATTAGTATACTTTTGTTTCATTGTATAAACATTTCTCAAACTTCAAATAAACAGTTTATTATTTGAAATATTACGAGTCCTTAAGCTGTAAATTACTTTAAACAACTCCAGTTTACAGGCACTGCTTGACCATATTGTCTCAAAATTCATAAAATTATTAAGATTAACTATAATTAATAATGTTTATTAGACCATGTTTGTATCTAGTAAATTCACATGGATTTTTGAGTGATACCATTACAATAAATGAAGATAAACATTTCATTATATTAATTCATAATGTTTTATTTCTTAATATTTCTAGAAGTATTTCCAAGGATTGATATAACAGCATGGATGCCTTAATCTACCCCTAAGAAAGTCTATTCTTGTATATAACTGTACCAAAGATATGAAGGAGGAATGTATTTTGCAGAACACACTTGAACTTTTTTCAGACAGCAAGCACTCCAGTGACAATATTAGGTATAACAATTCAGCTAAGAGAGAAGTTCTCTCAGCTGGATTAAGATTAAAAAATGTATTTACAGGGCATTTTACACTGGGCAATATTGGGGAAACATATGTGAGAAGATACAACCAAGGAGATTTATTCCAGTAAATAATTCAAATCTTAAAAGAAAAAAAAAATCTCAGAGGAACACACGGTGTTAAAAATTACTACATTTTCATCAGTCTATTACGGCTCTGGATATATGTGAATTCCAGAATGTTAAAGATTTTTAAACAAGTTGAGGAGGGAAATAACACAAAGATAAACACTTATAGTGAGGAGAGATTTTTCAAGAAAAATAAGCAAATAAAGTCTTCTCACCTGTAATCTCATCACTTTGGCAGGCCGAGGTGGGCGGTTCGCCTTAGGTCAGGAGTTCAAGAGCAACTTGACTAACATGGTGAAACCTCGTCTCTAATTTAAAAAATACAAAACTTAGCCGGGCATGGTGGCAGGTGCCTGTAGCTCCAGCTACTTGGAAGGCTGAAGCAGGAGAATCACTTGAACCTGGGAGGCAGAGGCTGCAGTGATCCGAGATTGTGCCACTGCACTCCAGCCTGGGCGACAGAGGGAGACTCCATAAAAAAAAATTCTTCTCAGAGAAAATAGCAGATTCTTTTTTTTGAAGTGGATTGACATTTATGGAGAAAAGATCATTTAATTACATTTAACAAAGAAAATTTTTAGTGTGAATTCCTGACTTCCCACATCAATATATAAAGAATGCTAAAAGTGATCTTTAAAATAGGTGTTATGTGTCCAGTCCAGCAATATGCAAGCTGTTTTACATCCTTTATTAGTCTTTGTCTTTGATAATTCTTAGAAATGTCAAGGTAAAGCGATTCTTGATCAAGTTGCAGTGAAAGATAAATCTTCTATTTCATTGTAACCTTTATTTGAAAATTATAATTTCTAGAATACTTATTTTAGACCTAGAAAGGAGGATTTGTTAATTCCACTCTTTAAATTACTATGACTTTACATATAGATTTCGTTAATGCTTAGGACACAAAAAGATCATTACAAACATAAATTTTTAAGGCTTTCTGTTTAATGTCACTCAAAGTAGAATGATATAATGAACACCACATGCAATTTAATTGGGGCAACATGTTTACCTGTTTTGTTTCAAAGTAATAACAACTGTATTTTAAGCAATGATTCTATCTTGTTATGTAAGCAAACAAACATTGTGTGTACTATTATACTATGTCTCTCTCTCCCCTTTTGTAGTTTATCGGATTCTTTGCATTAAGGTTTACTTAAAATTATATAAAAATAAATGAATGGCAAATTAGAATGTTATGAGTACAAATGTAGAGTTTGATAAAGTTTATTCTACATAATTTAAATAAAATTTCATTAAGTCCATGCCTATGTAATGCCAATACAATCCCTGAGTAGTGAAATATTCACAGATTCAGTTACATACACTGTAAGCATATAACCCAGTAAATAGATACTCTTTCCTCATGAAAATGTTTAGAAAAATTTTTGACAATATATAGTTTATTTAAAATCTAAGATGTTAGTAAAATTTTAACTAGTTTCTAAAAGTAACTGACTAAAAATTGACCAGGTATAGTAATTTACTGTACTTTTTAAAAATCTCAGGTATGTTTTTCTGTAGTAAAGTTTATGGATTAGCTGTTGCTACCATGTGAATATTTGCCTTAACATTTCAGTAGTACCATTTCAAACACGTTAAAAAGAAAATGCATAGTGATGTTAATATTAATTATTAAACAAATGTTGCATTGCAAATCAATTTTAGAAGCATTGCAGGACACAGGACTCCATTCTGTTATAAAATTATTTAAAAGATCATGGATAAGAATGTGACAGTAAACATGTTGTCAACATGTACATGTATGAAATGACAGTATTGAATTATTTATGTCGGCATTTCTTATTTTTTAATAAAGCAATTCCTTATCTCCTCTTCCATGTTTTCCTCTGAAAATCCCCCCTTCTTTTTCTCTCATTAGTTTTGTTATTGCTAGCAAAATATCAGCCCCTCTGGGCAACATCCTATTTATGCTTACATAATAAGTATAAATTTCTGCAGTTTCACATTCTGTCCAGCAGATTATGTTGCAATTAAAAGAAACAGTAAGAATAGAAACCAAAATCATTGCTAAATGGAAGTTCAAATGAGAAAATAAGGATTCAACTGGCAACTAGAGCAATCTGGAAGCAGTGTGCCTTCGAATTCTACCAGAAACTTATTGTTGTGTTAACACTTAGAAAAATGGTTAATTTCATATACCTATCTATAAATTATTCTAAGCTTGTGCCTAAAATAATTAGCCTTAAAAATAATACATTGAACATTAACAGATAAGATACATCTATATGATTATAATAGGCAACTGATTAAATTATTTTTCAACAATTGATGTTTATGTAATTAATTAGAATTTTTTACTTAAAGAACTTCACATTTAACATTTAATAAGAGAAGACTGTCTTCATCTTCATTCTCTCTTTCTCCTATACAAAATGTGAGGTTAAAAGTTGACACTAATTTTAATCCAGTTTTAGAGAAAATATAATGTTAAATTTGCAGAAAAAGTTTCAAAAATGACTTAGTAAAAAACAAAAAGACTATTTCTATATTATGTATACTGCAGGTCAATTATTCTTACAATGTAGAAGCCTCCTCTTACTACATTTACATTTGACTGGCTTATAATTGAATTTCGTTTATGCCAGAGACTGGTTAATTTTATATCTGATCTGTATTTTGAAACTACACATTTCTGACCATAGTATGAAGATCCATTTTAACAATTTACTGCAGGGCTAAGAAAATAGAAGAGCATTTGTAGAAAATTACACAAGAATTGGGTCAATTTTTGGAGCATAAGTGTCAGAACTGAAAAATATTATAATTAATGTAGTATTCTCCATTGATATGACCTTTAAAAAGCAATTTCTTAAGTGTTTAAAATAAATAGTGGTTCTTTCTCCTTTTCACCTATTTTATTGTGGTGCTTTTTGCTGAATAACAAGTCAATTTGTATTGTAAGAACCACTTAAGACTGTAAGGAGTGTTCATTGCATTCAGTTCTGTTTGAGCTGCCCTTCAATTATACTAGGTATTCTCTTAGTTGAGGTTTAGTTGCTTTATTAAAGCTAGAATGAATAAATGTAGTAGAAAAAAGTGTATGTAATTATTATATGTCAGTAAAATACGGAATGATGAAAGAATGGTCTTTGGTGCCTAAGCAGCTAATAATTTGTATCTAAGTAATAATATGTAGAAAGCTGTTAAACTTAAAAATTAATCAGCTGGTTACATATTCAATAACATTGTAATTGATACTTTTCCATTATATAAATAAGAAAAAGTATATTTCTTGTAACTTAAATAATGGGAGAAGGGTATATTTTTTTTACAAAGAGAATGAAATTTGATATGAATAACAATTTTTTCCAACCAAAGATATGTTGAATTTACAATCCCTACAATGGGTAAACATAATCTTATTGGAATACATGGTATCTGGAAATCCAATCAAGTTAAGACAATGACATTATCGTGTGCCGGAATCCAGTATGACCTGTATCCTTATAAGAAAAAAAGCTATCGGAAGACAAAGAAACACAAGGTGAACTTTTTGTGAAAACAGAAGCAGAGACTGGAGTAAGGGTTCCAAAACCACAAAACCCCAGGTTGCCAGCCATTAACAGAAGATAGGAGAGAGGCAGTTGTATTAGTCTGTTCTCACTCTGCTATAAAGACTGCCTAGGACCAGGTAATTTATTTTTTAAAAAAAAAGCTTAATTGGCTCACAGTTACACATGGCTGGAGAAGCCTTAAGAAACTTACAATCATGGCAGAAGGGGAACAGGCACATCTCACAGGGCAGAAGGCAAAGGAGAGCAACAGCAGGAAAAACTGCCTTATAAAATCATCAGACCTTGTGAGAACTCACTCACTATCATTAGAAAAACATGGGGAAAATTGGCCCCATGACCCAATCACCTCCCACTGAGTCCCTCCCTTGACATGGGGAGATTATGGCGATAACATTTCAAGATGAAATTTGGATGTGTTATACCTGAGCAGATTAGAAGGAAAGCACCACACTCTGAGTTCCAGTTGAGAGTCCTTTATTGCCAGCAACAGAGAGTCAGCTCAAGCTCAAAATCTCTTGACCCGAAGAAGGGGCTCGATTCCTTTTCATACCTTGTTTAGAAAAGGGGGAATTGCAAAGCAGAATGTTACAGAAGCAGAACAAGCAGAGGAAGCTGGTAACCAGGAGGCAGGAGGTTCCCACAGTTGCTGGTTACCAAGGAAATTTCCATACAATCATCAAGGGGGATAGCAGGGGGGCTTTCTATACAATCAATCATCAAGGAGGGGTTTTTTCACAATAGCAGGTGGGCTTGCCAAGCAGGATTTGGTTACATTGGTTGCAGGTACTGAGCACAGCATGACCCAAACCTCAACAATTCATGGCTCTGAGTACAGCATGAGCCAGTAATGCACCTGAGGGGGCCGTGGCAGGGAAGGAGAAGCTAAGATGGAGCTTGTCAGGCTCACAGCTAAGATGGAGTCAGTTAGGCTAGCACAAATTAGGCTAACACAGGTGGGGACGTAGCCCAATGATATCAGCATTGAACAGACACCTCAGGAAATGTCAACACTACAGATACTCTGATTAATGAGACCAAGCCTTGCTCTGTCACCCAGCCTGGAGTGCAGTGGCATGATCTTGGCTTACTGCAACCTCCACCTCCCAGGTTCAAGCGTTTCTCTTGCCTCAGCCTCCTGAGTAGCTGGAACTACAGGCGCCTGCCACCACGCCTGACTAATTTTTTATATTTTTGGTAGAGACAGGGTTTCACCATGTTAGCCAGGATGGTCTTGAACTCCTGACCTCATGATCTTCCCACCTGAGCCTCCCGAAGTGCTGAGATCACAGGCATGAGCCACTGCACCCAGCCCATTTCTGTTGTTTTAAGCCACACATTTTGAAATAGTTTTTTTATGACTGCCCTAGGAAACTAGCATATTACCTACAGGTTTTAGATACTCGAGGCTCCAGTTATTTTATCCTTCCTACTGCATTGAATTAGTCCATATATAAACTACATTTACCGGAATAATACATGAAAAGTGAGATTAACATTTCAGGTGTAATTTAGACTGAGATTTTACTAGATCCTAGACCATAATAAATGTGATTGTTCCAATGTAGACCGGACTCTACCACTTCCCTGTTCTGCTTTATACTATCATTTCTAATTTGACGTGCAGGCAAGGTCATTAAGAGAAAATTCCATGCAAGCCTTCTGTTTGTATTCTCAGTACACACACATTAAAAGGCTTTTACTTTCCCTTCTACATCCTCACATACTTTCCGACAGCAGAGGCTGCAGAGGACATGTTCCGTGAAGTGATTGCCTTAACTGCCCACCTTTAATGTCTTACTGAAGAAACCTAAAACGCTTGTCCAAGTCTTTAAATTTTTATAAATCTAGTTCTTGCCTTGCAGTTGTTAGGTATCCCAATCAAAATTAATCTTCCAAATCCCACATCTATTGTTTTCATTAGCATCAGAATTTATCTCTTCTTTAAATCATGAATTCCTAGAAGTCAGTGACTCTCTGTTATTGATTTTACAAACCTCAAGGTGGTTTTCGCTTGGTAAATATTCAGTTACTTGTATTGAATGACAGGGTCCTCTATTATTACTTCCTGTTTCTAACCCCAAGTGATTGATTAATCTTAATTTATAATGCCTATTTCCTTGAGTAACCCTTACATTTATTCATGCATGTTCAATAGTGAATACAATAAAAATATTTATTAGAAGATGTGAGTTTTAGAGTAAACACTGATGTATCCAGCATGTTCTTTATGATGAAGAACAGGCAGGGTGTGGTTGTTCACCCCAGCACTTTAGGAGGTCAGGCAAGAGAGTCACTTGATGCCAGGAGTTTCATCCCAGCCTGGGCAACATAATGAGACTATGTATCTACAAAAAATTAAAATAAAAAAAAAAAATAGCCAGGAGTGGTGGCATGGCCTGTAGTCCCATCTACTTGGGACGCTGAGTGAAGAAAGGCCTTGAGCACAGGAGTTAAAGGCTATAGTGAACAGTAGGTGACATAGTGACACTCTGCCTCTAAATGAATAAATAAAAGTTTTTTAAAAATTAAAAAGAATAATACTGCCCTGAAAGATTGCTTGTTTGTCCTTACTTCATCTCAATTCAGTCTTTCCCACCAGAGGAAATCATACGCTCCATCTATGTCTGCCATTCTCCAGTTTCCTGTAGTTTTCTAAGTACGTAGCCGAACAAATATGTATCTGTGTCTGGATGTTTTTAAACTTTATATTAATATTCCACGGTAACCCTAGCGAAATAGATAGGAAAACTTCTTCTTTTCTTAAACTTTTTCTTTTTTTCTTAGTCTCTTAATTTATAGGTACTATCGCTTGAAGAACTCCAGATGGCCCAGCAGTCCATGTAAAACAGGGAAGGAAGATGAGACCTGCTCCAGACGGGTGCAAACCAGAACCGGCACCCCTGGTTACCTTTAGATTGTTTATATATCATTATAGTGTTATAATCTCTTCCCTTAAAAGAAAATTGCTGCCATTTTTTGTACATGTGATGTATGAAGTACATTTGGGGACTGCACCTGCATGTTTGTGACTCCTTCTTGTGCATGTTTGCATATCTCCTTCAAGTCAAATCTAGATCTTTAAAATCCCCTTGCTTCCCATTACTCAGGGAGAAGGTATCTTTTTTTAAATTTTATTATTTATATATTTATTTTGAGATGGAGTCTAGCTCTGTCACTCAGGCTAGAGTGCGGTGGTGAGATCTTGGCTCACTGCAACCTCTGCCTCATGGGTTCAAGTGATTCTCCTGCCTCAGCCTCCTGAAGAGCTGGGATTAAAGGCACATGCCACCACACCTGGCTAATTTTTGTATTTTTAGTAGCGACAGGATTTCTCCATGTTTTTCACGATGGTCTCGAATGCCTGCCTTGGCCTCCCAAAGTGCTGGGATTACAGGCTTAGCCACCGCACACAGCAGTGAGAAGGTATCTTTAAAGCGAGAGCTCACTTTTCCCATTCCCTGGTCACTGAATAAACCTGATTGCTTTGTCTAATTGTACGTTCTTTCTTTGAGACCAATATAATGTAGAAAGAAAACTCAGTTTACGGGTGGCATTAATACCAGAGACTACAAGAATACACTGCGTATTCTTCTGCAACTTGCTTATTCGACTTAACAATGTGCTCCTGAAATTCATCTATGTTTTTTGTAAATAACTGTAATGTATGTTTCTTTTTTAAATATTTTATATGGACAGGTTATATGATATGTATGTATCATATAAACAGGATGTTTCAATGTATATATAAATACACCCTGGAATGGTTACATCTAATTAATTAACAAAAACTTTACCACACATAGTTATTATTGTGGCCAGATCGCTTAACATCTACTCTCTTTGCATTGTCAGGAATACAATATGTTCTTAATTATTACATAAGATTTACATAAAATTTGTCAAACATTAGAATTATTCTCAACTTTGAAAGCTAATATAAAAATCATATCATGAATCTTTTTATAGATGCGTCCTGGAGCACAGATGCAAGAGATTCTCAGGGATATACACACCTAAAAATACAATTACTACATCATATGGTATGAGTAGTTTCATTCCTGTTAGGACAAGCCAAATTGCTTTCTAAAGTAGTTGTATCAATGTGCACTCCCATCAAAGTATAGAAATGTTCCAGTTACTTCATATTATCACTAACATATCAGGCTTAACATTTTGCTAATCTGGTCAGTATAAGTTAATATATCACTATGGGTTCAATTTTAATTCCACTGATTAATTCAAAGTTTAACATCCTTATATGTTTAATGATTATTAAAATTTTATTTACTAGGAATTCTGTCTTTTGTCCATGTTATTGGGTTATTTTGTAAACCCTTGTAAATGGTTCTTATATGTTCTAGATTTATAAATAAGATTAGTTTAAACATCTTCTTTCAGTTCATGATTTGTCTTCATACTTGTTATAATTTATTTTAATGAATAGGTATTCATATTTTGATATAGTCACATGTATCAGTCTTTACCTAAGGTAATTACGCCTCTGATTTGAGAAATTTACTAGCTTTATGTTTTAAAATATTTGCTTATAAGTTCTGTAAATTTTATAGGTTTCTCCCTTCATATTTGAATTTTCAATTCATTAGATCTTTGTTCATGCTGTGAGGTAGATATCCAGTTCCTTTTTTTGACATAAGTGTAGTTAATTATCTCAGCATATATTGTTGTAAAGTTATTTCTTTCTGCAATGACTGACAATACCATTTGTGTTGTAAGTCAAGTTTTCTTACAGTGATATTTGTTTCTTGCCCTTTTGCTTAATTGTTCAATTTATCCACTCTCTGGTAATATTACACATTTTAAAATCTTAGATGAATTAATAATTTTTGTTATAGCATAATACAGGTACTCTGTTATGGACAACATGCTTGTGTTTCCCCAAAATGTGTATGCTGAAATTCTGACCCCCAGTGAAATGATATTTGGGGATGGGGCCTGTGGGAGGTAATTAGATTAGGAAGGCGGAAATTTCTTGATGGGATTAGTGACCTTATAACAAAACAGTCAAAAGGCTGCTTCCTCTCTCTCCATGAAGTGAGTACACAGCAACATGTCCATGTGCAAACCAGGAAGAGGACCTTCAACAGGAACTGAATCAGCCAGCACCTTGATCTTGAACTTCCTGCCTTTATAACTGTGAAGATTTAATTTCTGTTGTGTTTTGGGACTTGTTATTGCAGACTATGCTGACTAAAACACTATCCTTTCCTGTTATTTTTGCATTACGATTGTCTTACTATTTCTCAATTATTAATGTCTTATATAAAGTTTAGATTTACCCTGGAACATTTCTTGAAAGACATTTGTGGAACTTTGGAATCATATTTAACCCTTATATCTATTTGGAGAGAATTATAATCATTCTTGTGTTTTATCGTTCCAAATAAGAATATGGCATATACCTAAATTTGTTATTTAAGAGTTCTTAAAGTTTTTTTAAAAATTTCACAATTTTCTTCCTATAGTACTTGCACACATTCTTCTAGATTTATACTTTTTTGTATTATTTTAAATAATAAAATAACTATTTACATTATATTAATTGGTTTACTTTAGTATAATTTCTTATTTGTTGGTGGAATGTAGAAATGTACCAAATTTTTGTATATTAATTTTGCACGGAGAATACATTCAAAATTCTATAGTTCTTTGTGATTGTAGCTATATATTCATTTGATTTTACTAGATGATAGTATTAACTGCATTGCTTGAGAATTTTTACTTCTTTCTGAAACTTTTTATTACACTTATTTGATTTTTAAAATCTATGTGAACTACACTATTTACTACAATAATTGATAAAAATGATGAACATAAGTACCTTTTAAATTGGGTATAATGTACACTCTAAAAAATAAGGCTTTCAATGTAATATAGTTTGGATATGTGTCCCTTCTAAAACTTATGCTGAGATGTAATTCTCAGTGATGGAGATGGGGTCCAGTGAGAGGTGATTGGGTCATGGGAGCAGATCCTTCATGGATAGCTTAGCACCATCCCCATGGTAGAGTGTTTTTCTCACTGGGAGTTCACACAAGAATCCTCATTTAAACTTTATGGTACCTTCTCCACTCTTTCCTACTGATCTTGCCACATGAGACACCTGCTCCTCCTTTGCCTTCTTCCATGATTGTAAACTTCCTTAGGCCCTCACCAGAATCTGAAGCCTGTGCTATGCTTCTTGTGTACAGTTGGCAAAACCATGAGCCAGTTAAACCTCTTTTCTTAGAAATCATCCAGCCTCAGTATTTTTTTGTTTGGAGATGAAGTCTTCCTCTGTCACCCAGGCTAGAGTGCAGTAGCATGATCTTGGCACACTGCAACCTCCACCTCCCATGTTCAAGAGATTCTCCTGCCTCAGCCTCCCAAGTAGCTGGGATTACTTACAGGCGCCTGCCACCACATTGGCTAATTTTTGTATTTTTAATTGGAATATCCATCACCTTAAATATGTATTTTTAAAGATAAAAGCATCCAAATTATTCTTTTCTTGCTATTTTGAAGTATACAAAAGGTGACTGCTAATTGTATTCACATTACTGATATATCAAATGGTAAGTCTTTTATCAAACTATATATTTGTACACCTTAAGCAACTTCTCTTCATTCCTCCCTCCTCACTACTTTTCCCAGCCTTTGGTAACCAACAATTTGTACTCTATCTTCATGAGATTCACTTTTTTACCTCTCACAGGTGAAAACAGGCAATATTTGTCATTCTGTGCCTGGCTTATTTCATTAACATTTCATTAACATTAACCTTCAGTTCCACTCAAGTTACAGCAAATGAAAGGATTTTATCTTTTTATAGTTGAATAATATTCCACTTTGTCTATATACCCCACATTTTTTTTACTCATTCATCCATTGATAGGCACTTCGATAGATTCCATGTTTTGGCTATTGTGAATAGTGCTGAAATAAACATGGAAGTGCAAATCAATATATAATAGTGATAGGTAGTCCCATGTTTATTTCAGCACGACTCACAATAGCCAAAATGCGGAATCCCATGTTTGTTTCAGCACTATTCACAGTAGCCAAAATATCGAACCTATCTAAGTGCCTGTCAATGGATAAATAGTGGAATTACTGGATGGCATCTTAGTTCTATTTTCAGTTATTTGAGAAACCTCCGTACAGTTTTCCAGAGTGGCTGTACTAACTACCTTTTCCACCAACACAATACAAGTGTTTTCCTTTCTCTATATCCTCACAATCATCTGTTTTCCTTGTCTTTTTTTATGAAAACTATTTTAAATTAGATGAGATAATATCTCAGAGTCGGTTTGATTCGTGTTTATCTGATGATTAGTGCTGTTTAACATTTTTTTTATGTACTTGTTGGTCATTTGTATATCATTGTCTTATAAATGTCTGTAAATATCTTTTGCCCATTTTAAATTGGATTATTTGGTTTTTTGCTATAAAGTTTTCTGAGCTCTTTATATGTTCTGATTACTAATCCCCTGTCAAATAGATATTCAACTTGGCCACTTTTACTGGATTCTTGTTTTGCGTCATTGATCTTTCATTTCTCATTATCATTAAATGTACTTAATTTTATAAACTGATATCTTCAGAGCTTTATTATTCTTCTATTTGTTTATGCTAGCTCAAATTAATGGTATTAAGAGTTAATTTTAATACTTTTCACTATGGACTCATTTTTTTTTTAAATATTTTTGTGATCATTCTTGAGGCTGGGTTTCATGGTAATAAAAAATAGAGCTCAACACACTCAGCAGATGTTCCACAGTGAAAGTTGGCTTTATTGTCCCTGTTTCTTCCAGCTACTAGTGAATTTTAAGCTTTCACTTCCAATTAGTATTTTAGTTTCTCAAAAGTTCAGATCATACATACTTTTTAAAAAAATATATGTGCTAATATATCAGAAATAGCTAGTTGTAGCTGTTGGAAAGTTTGGTCAGATTGCCTAGGACGTCATACTATAAGATAAAATTTTTCACACTGCATTTTTTAAACATAGTTACAACCATTTTTATATTAACACTCCAATAGAAGAAAAAATTACATTTTTGTTCCTTTCTAGTGATCATAAAATGAATATTTCTTTTTTATATTTTATATACTTATTTTATATATTTTATAAATATTTATTTTTCTTAGTTACATGGATATGTGTTTTATAGCATATTTTACCTTAATAGTGTTTTAGTCTTTATTTGAAAAATCTTCACAGTAATATATACACATAATTCATACACACACACACACACACACACACACACACACACACAGACATATATCTTAAATGTTCAAACTGGAAGCTCCTTTGAATTACAAGCATATCACGTCTCCAGCTGGTAGAGTTACTGGATTTGCCCAGTGTCCAGCTAAATGTGAACCATTTGAAATTCATTCAGTAGAAAATGAAAGTGATGACTGTTGGGCAGAAGAAAAAGTTTTGATAATTTATAAATAATTTTATTTAGATGGCCATGAAAAACACAAGTTATGCTGTACCGTGATTAACTTGACACTTCTGGCATTAGATTAAAATGAATTTTCCACTCAAAAAATCAATGATATGCTTCTCCTTTTTCCTTTATCAAGAAAAAAATCCCCAAGTTCTTTGGCTTAGAGTTTGTAGATTAATTGCATGCATGATGTTTTGGCTTCATTTCTGTGAATTTTAATGGACCAATTACATATTTTTGACAAAATATAAATATAGTAGATAAGAAAACATTATGTACAGGGAAATTGCTTCATGGTTCAGATCCATTTTTTTGTATAGGCATAAATCACACTTAGAAAATGAAAGCACTATACTATTCTTGTATTTGGTTTAAAATATACAATTGTAAATTTATTTTTATAATTACATCGATCTATTATTGTAACAATTTTCACAAAGTTTTCTCAATTATTAAGAAGACCAACATACCTTAGGGATATTCATAATATTGTTTAATGTCATATTTGCCTGTATGCAGGAAAGGAAGATCTAAAAGTGGTCTTTATAGGATTTAATATTTTAAAGCATTTAAGTGATTGGAGAGTAGGCCTCCACATAAAAAATAATTAGAAATATCAACTAAAACAGAATCTAGACATATTAATGCTTTGTTTAAAATTTTGTATTTCTGTATTTACATAAATTTAATTTCAATAAACTTCAGCTTGTTTGTGTTTTGGGATTACTTAATGTGAAAAGCTTTTCCAAGTATAAATTTTCAAGAATTCTAAAATGAAAACAAAAGCAAAGCCAAAAGAAAACACCAAAAACCCAAAAGAAAATACTTAAAAAATCTGGTGCAATATACTAATTTTACATAATGGGAAAGAAGGTGGTGTTGATAGGTCAAATGGAGCACCTTACCTAGCAGGTCAGTAGGACAGGTGGCACTAGATTCCTTCTGAATTACTGATGGAAGGGCACAGCTTTAAATATTAGCTTTACCCTCAGTACATGCTACAATATTCAGTAAATTTGTAAAGTTGTAAAAAGTTTTCCTTCAAGACAAATAAATTAGGGAATTGTCACTTCTGGTTAAACTAGAAATAGGTTCTTTGTCAGTCAAAGTCTATGCAAAAAAAAAAAAAAAAAATCAACATAATCCAAATTAGAGTAATTAAATAAAAGCATAATACAAGAGTTACAGAACACAAGGATCTTTGGTAAAACCTGGCTTTAACTTCTTAAAAAATAAATTTAATTTGTATATATTTAAGGTTTACTTTCCCTTCTATTAAAAGGGTAAGGTGAGAAAGCCGTGGTGGAAAACTGTATGATAGAGTCCTGTAGTGCTTGACAGGTAGAAAACAGCCAGTCCGAAGTAGGGGAAGACTGATAAATATATACCCCCAAAATATTTTTCTTCCTACCTTTAATCAATTTTTCTTTTTCTTTCTTTTCTTTTCTTTCTTTCTCTTTCTATATACCTTTCTTTCTTTCTGTCCTTTTTTTTTTTTTT
>NW_016107420.1:3041964-3059928 GCF_001604975.1 Cebus imitator | reverse complement strand
AACTTTTTAGAGAATTTTTTTTCTTCTTGTTGAACAAACCACAATTAGGTGCCAATAGCAAAATCCTCAGTCGGAAATCAGGATAGAAAAAGATGGAAAGTAAATCCAGAGGAGCAGAGATTTCCAGTACAGGTTCCCTTCCTCCAGGCTGTTAGTGCTGAGCCGAGTTAGAGGATTTGGCAAGCAATGCATGGATGACTTTCAGCCTGACTTCTACTTCCCTGGCGGGCATTCTTATACATGGTACACAAGTCTGTTGCATCCCTTATTACATTGTGAAATTGAGCAAATTACTCCTATATGCAAAATAAACGTAAAGATATTTTTCCTCCCAGGTGTGTTGTGAAGACAATGTAATTATCTATTTGAAAGAAAATTACAAATCTAAATCAATATGAAAACACATTATAATTTTTATTATTGAAAAAAGCCATTTTTCAGATAGCTGTTATATAAAAAGCTCAGGGATTAATTAATCCCTCTGTAATACGAATTTTCCATAAGAGTTTTACTGCTAATTTTTAGTCAATTATTCTCACTACCTATCAGCTGTCTAAGGTTACTCTGGCTGTTTCTCTTTCCTGAAATCTTTTAACCATTCTTTCACCTATGTTCCTAGAACTTGCAAAAAACTATGCCCATCTCTTCTATTTCTTGTCTGGCCTCTTTATGTCTTTATTACTATACTTTGAGTTTATATCATATGCTTAATATATTAGTATTGGCCACATAATATTCTATATTACTAGTTTCCTGTATATTTGAAATTTTTTCTAATAGCTGTTAGTAATGACAGAAGGTTAATTGGTGCAAACAGAGAATGAATTCAGGGCTCTATGGATTGAATAATTGTGTATCTTTACAATACAAAATTTAGAAACAAGTAACTTCCACAACCTCAGCATGAAACATTCTACCAAAGTTTGTTCATGTGTATCTGAATATTTATTTCAGAAGGCAAATTTATAGAAAATTATTACTAAGCCAACAAAAAACTTTTGACTATTAGCTCTTGTTTTCCCAGTAAAATATAATGGATGGATCTAATACAACAGTTAATGCTCATGGCTGATACTTGCAAATGAGTTAAAATGTCTTGTCATGTGATCAGTGTCTGTTGTGCAGCAATTCCAAACCACTTGGTCTTTATACTTACTTTCACAGTCAATTCCATCAACCAAGTTTTCTTCAGGTAGAGTAGACCAGAATATCAATTTAAATGTCCATTTTTTTTTTAATTAAGCAATTTGGTTACTTTTAGTCTTGAATCTTAGACCATTGGGCTGCTATAACAAAAATATCATCAACAGAGTAATTTAAACATTATAAAACATTTATTTTTTACAGTTTTGGAGGCTGGGAAATTCAAGACTTAAGCATTGGCAGACCTGGTGTCAGGTGAGGACTCATTACTCTTCATCATTCTTACACGATGAAAGGAGTCTAAGAGCTCCCTTTGGCTTCTTTCATAAAGATACTAACCCATTCATGAGGACCCCACCTTCATGATCTGTTAGTTTGCTATTATCTTTCCAGTAAAATTTAAGGGATGGGTTTAATCTTAAATGCTCATGATCTAATAATCTCCTCAAGGCTCCAACTCAATACTATCACATTGGGAAGTAGGTTTTGTAACCAGATTAGCTGCAATCAGATTCTCTGGAACTGAGGTTCTTGGCCTCTCCAACCTGGAAGAATGGGGAAGGGGGCCTCGGTGTCGCAGTGAGTGTTACAGCTCAGATAGAACTCATGGACTCAAAGAGTGTGTGGTAGTGCAGTTTATGCAGCAGGGTGAAAGGGCAGCTTCCACACCATGGAAGGGGACCCGGAGGGGGCGCCGCTGCGGGCTTAGGCATCTGGAGCTTTTATCCCTGAGTTATTTCCACCCTATTCTTATTCCCATCCAATTAGAAAGGTTCTTTCAAACTTTCTCTGGATGAATTAATCTTTGAATCTTTTACCAGATTGGTTACTATTTTAAAACTCTGAATCACTGAGACACTGATTCCAGGAGCCAGAGGCAGGAGAAGTCCCCGCCCTTGAACAAAGCCCCTAGGAGCCAGAGGCAAGAAAACTGGAAACAAAGATCCTAGCCAGCCAGAGGCAGGAACATTCCTGCGCTCAAAACAAAGCCCCTAGCCAACCAGGAAGTTCCTCTAACACAGTCCCAGTTTCCACAGATAAATTTTGGTAGGCACAAACTTTCCGGCAGTAACAGCCAGTATATGTCTACAACAGCATAAAAGTAATTTGACTTCTAAGTTTTCCATTTTAATATTCTGATTTAAAAAAAAAATGGTAGTCAGTTAAGTATAAAGTAACACCCATAAACTGACACTGACTTATTTGTTCATAGTTTTAGAAAGTCTATCTGTAATATAATGATGTTTTCCTATCCATTTATTCCAATAATGTTTCTTGAATGAAAACTTGTTAAATACTACAAACAACTTTATTTTTCTGTGAATAAAGCCTTATAATTAACTCTGATATCTACACAAGATATGTTGACACACATCCTCATATATAAAATACTATAAACCTGTTTGAGTGTTATTTTATTTTATAGAAAAGACACTAACGACTGTAAGTGATTTGTCCATTCATACACTGAATAAGTGACAGATTCAAGTTCACTAGGTTTCTGCTGGTAAAGCTAGTGACTAACCATTGTTTACAAATTTTCTCAAATTAGGAATACAATCCATTACCATTAACTGTTTTAATCATTTGCTTTCAAAAACCAAGAAAATTAGTTTGCAAAAACCACAACAAAGTTAACACTTAATTCTACTTTGAAAATGAGATAAAATCAATCATTTCATTTTGACTGTCTCTCTCCAAAATCAAAATCTTTGCACACAATTTTATATGTAGATTTTAATTCTAATGATTAACCCATGTATATGTGCAATGCAAGTTTTCTGTTACATACTAGGAACAGAAGGCAAAAAACAAAGGGCAATTCTGCTTTCCCCGTGAGGTCTTCTGTTACATGTTTAGATCTCCTCTAGGGCCGTGTTGAGACAGCCATGTGGAAGGGGGTTCCAGGAAAAATTCCAACTGGCTTGTGCACTGGGATGGAACCTCAGGATGTTCCCTTTGTACCCTTTGCAGCAGGGAAGAGCCTGGCTCTTCCTCTCCCGGTGTGAAACCTGAGATTAATGTGGCAGGTGGGAAGCCCTCTAGCAGGGACTCTGGCATAGCGAGAGTCCCTGTTTCCCCCTTTTCTTCCTTTTTCACCCAATGAAACTATGTCTTATTCACCATTCAAATTGTGAGTGTGAATTTTCATGGCCTTGGGACAAAGAATCCGTCTTTAGCCATACTAAGGAAAAGTCCTGCAACATTTTTGGTGCTCAACATGGGGGCTTGAGAAGCCGGGAGTGAAATGGGGACTCAGAACCACACACTGTTGCTTCTAATCCTTTTCATCCTTGGACTTCTGACGGTGGGTAAAATCACACCCCCACCCCTGTCACTCCCAGCCTTCTTCAGGGCATTTTCTTTACTTTTTTGGGATAAGCAGAGGGGAGCTCCCTGTTGCTCCTGGAGGAACCACTTTCCTAAGAATAAGAGGTTACTCCCCAGGCATTTTTAAACTGTTTCATTTATTTTCCTTTTCTACCTCATCAGGAAGTTAACTTTCTAAGTTGTTTTTTTTTTTTTCTTTTATAAGATGTTTTACTGGGCCAGGACCCCCAACTATCACTATTTGCATTCTCTGCAAAGTTTTGGTTGTGAAATCAAGCCTCCATCAGGTTTTACTTCCTGAGGGCAAGGCTGGTAACTCCAGTGGCAATGCTTTATGTAGCCATCCTATTTAGAGAATGAGCCCTCTCTGGTCTGACATTTGCATGTTTTCTTAGCCCTGTCTCTGAAAGGGCCTGAGCCAGTGAATGGGTTTTCTTCTGCCTGTCTGTGTGTATACTGTGTGTGATGTCTGCAAAAAGAGCTCTAATAAATTTGGCTTAAAGAAAGACACACACTTGAATCTAATATTTCTTAAAGGGAAGATAAAAGCTGTGGTACCTTCACTTCTTGCTGTAAATCAGGCCAGGTATAAAGTCAGTTCATGTGACTTTACTTCTTGAGAAATAAAAACATCCCTAAAGACTATTGGTGAAACGCAGGTCAGATGCAAGATTTGTTTAGTGTTTTAAGGTTACAAAACCTTATTTGGATTTGGAGAACTGTCTGTCTTTCCTGCTTCACAATTTGTAAGGCCTGGAGTTGTATGGAACTAACCATGCTCTTAATTATGCGGGAGTCAAAACTTGGTTACACGTAGCAGGCAATTAAATAACTTAACAGACTTTACCTTAAAGTTAAAAATTACTAGAAGTTACCATTGTAATGTGTAATTGAAACTATCAAAAACAGATTTACATTCAAAATGTATAAAAACAGCAAAATGTGTATTTTAGCAAAAGGTTATAAGAAGGCATGGAAATAGAAATTTCTGCCTATGGTTAAAGGATCCTTTTGAGTTTGATAGGAAAAGCTGAAGGTTCAAACAAGTGGTGAAAGAATTGGGGAAATTAATCTTGCAGAAGACGTTCTCTGTGTGAACATATTGACTAAATTCAAAAGGGATATGAAATATTTTTGATTCTTTAAAGTTTCTGAGTCATCATTTTGGCAAAATAAATAGCTTATGGTAATTGGAATTCAATTTCATAACATCAAGTGTTTTAAACGTTGAACATTTAACAGCCTTTCTCAAATCAATCTTCAGTTTCAAAATTGTCTTTCCTGACACCAGGCTTTTCAGATGTTTCAGAGACACCCTGAGACATACAGAAAAGAGAAGTAAACAGGGTTATTTGACAGGTTTTACATACATGGAATTGCCAAAACGATGTTCAATTGTTTTTAGGTTGTATTTTGGTAAATAATGCTAATATATGTTCCAATATTGTATGGGATTTTGATAATTCTAATGTCTAAGAATATGGCATCAATAATAATTAAGATTATGTTAAGTTACCGTAAACCACGGAGATAACCAAACATCTCTGCCAATTGTGTTTTTAACTGTAACTGTAACTGGGGTGGGGTGCAGGGGCTCAGCTTCCCAGTGCTTGCCAAAAATGTAACCTGGGGATGGAGCAGAGCTGCAAGGGTGTCCCGAAGACACTCCCAGTTTTCCCAATCTGATGTTCCCAGGTCCTTTACCTCTCTTGCCCCAAGAATGGCAGAAGGGGTCCCAGAGGGGTGGTGAGCATACCGTTTGAATAAATATAACAGACCAAAAGAGTTTAGCAGACAGCGATTTATTAGGCAGAGAGAGACAGAAAGGGAGGAGAGAGAGAGAGCGAGCTTCCATGCTGTCTTGGGAGAGGATCCAAAGGAGGAATTCATATAGGTAAGGTGCAGTGGGTTTTTAACCTTGGAGTTATTCCTGCCCCATTTATGTTCTCCTCTAATGAGAGGAGTTATTTTAAACTTCTGCTGGAGTGATTGATTTTTGACTCTGATACAGGATTGCCTGCTAGGTCCTCAACAGGGACCCCTCCTCACAGAGCTTTTTGTGGGCTTTTTGAACAAAGAAGCACACCTGGAATTTCTACTTAGCCCATGAGAGGTGAAGTCAGACAAAGAATTTTACATTCCCAGAACGGGACTTGGCTGGAGGCAATGCGCGGGGAAAATCCTGCCTTTGATACCATGCCTCTTGTGGACTCGGTTTTCCTCAACGCAATCCCTCATAACTACCCTGGGCATTCTGCTATTCACAGGCATTTGTTGTCTTGTGTTAATCTTTTCAAAGGTGGTTTATAATAAGCTATATAACTGGCAGGTTCTCCCAAATACAGGCTTTGATAGTGTTGGAGATTGTAGCATTGGAATAAAGAAAAGTGTACAGGGCTCATAAAGAGCTGAAATGCTCACGAATACTAAGCAAAACAAGAATTAACTAAATGGACTGAACTCAGGAAACTGAAGCAAATCTTTTTGACTTTTGCTTGGAATATGATCCTTCTTTTATTTTTCAGAGTTAAGGAAACTTATTTGAACTATTTACAGCCTTTAATAATTGAGTAAGGCATACTCCTGAGATCAAAATTTGGGGCATGCTTGTTTCTCTCTGTCTGGTTTCTCCAAAATTTGGAAATTACCTGTAAGTATTTTTATGGCAATAAGTTGTTTGTATCCGTGAATAAGAATGTTTTCTTTTGCAACAGCACACAATTAGAGAAAGTAGTTATTTTGCCAAGGCTTTGACTGAAAATTATGCTTCCCTTTAAGCAGTCAATCAAGAATTGCAGAGCAGATAGAAGCCCTGCGGGGAGACTGGCCTCATCCCCTTGCCTATGCAATCCCTGTACAGGATCTCTGACCTGTGGTCAGTGAACAAGTTCACTTTCTAGCAGTTCCAGCAGCTCCAAGTTTACCTTCGGACCTTTGGAGAGAAGCACCCCACTCACAGGTATTTGAGGATGTAAACCCATGGCTGGGCTTGGCTTTAAAATGTCTTATCTGAGATTCTTTGTGAAACAAACTTTCTTCAAAGCCAATCTCAAATGCCTATGTAAAAATATTTATTATTGCTATACTTTATGCAAATAATCAGAACAAGTAAAAGGCTAAAAAGTCTGTTTGCAAACAACTCCATCCTATGATTTTCTTTTTTTTAACAAAAATGAGGACTAGAGAGAAAGAAATTATGTTCTAAAACTTACCATATATTTCTCATTAAATTCTTGCCTTTTTTTTTTTTTTTTGAGACAGTCTTGCTCTGCACCCAGGCTGGAGTGCAGTGGCGTGATCTCAGCTTATTGCAACCTCTGCCTCCCTGGTTCATTTGATTTTCCTGCCTTCGCCTCCCAAGTAGCTGGGACTACAGGTGCGTGTCACCATGCCTACCTAATTATTTGTATTTTCAGTAGAGACAAGGTTTCACCATGTTAGCCAAGATGGTGTTGATTTCCTGAGCTAGTGATCTGCCTACCTCAACCGCCCAAAGTGCTGGGATTACAGGTGTGAACCACCATGATCAGTCATTTCTCATTAAATTCTAAACTCATTTGTTATTTTTAAGTTTTCACCTACATTTTAGATTGACTCTTCTTGTTCCTGTGAACCTACCAGCAATCTCCAGGTGCAGCTCAGAAAGAACGTAAGGAATGAGTGATGTCAAAATCTGGTTGAATATTCTACTTCTGGGCAATTATCCCACATATCCTTTCAGGTGATTGGAATAAATCGAATGCCCATCACTCAGAGGTTTTCTGTTTGGGAAAATAAAACCAAGGAGGCTAACCAAAGCCAAGCACCATGCACCTGTATCGTTAGCAAGCATAATTATAGCCACCATGTATCTGGACTTATCACAAGACATCCTTTCCTCTCTCTTGTTAGAGAAGGACTCAGTTCCACAGTTTCATCTTAGCATTCAGCTTATGATAAGGAGTCCATGCAACCTCCCCCCAACCTAAACACATTTTTGTCCTAGACTCAATTTCAAGCTTTGAGTCAAAGCCCTAACAAAAAAGCTGGATCTGAGGAACTCAGAGGTAGGAAATAACAGAGGTTAAAAGGCAGAATGCAGGTGAGGTTGGCTGACTCCTGGTGAACAGGCTAACCCCAAGCTTCTGGTTTCATGGATAAAGGCCACATTAGTATCCACAGCGTAAATGAGGTCTAGAAAATTCAAGGCTACTGACAGAAGGGGAGATAGGGCATCTGTGGGTAAGAGTGGCTGACTCTCACTCCCTAGCCACCCCTGCTTCATGGGTGCAGGCTGCTTTAGCATTCACAGCAAGACCTGCCAAAGTTGCCAGGACTTGGAGATGCAGGGATGAAAGAGGGAAAAAGGATGTTCTTCCCGCTCTCCTACATGTAACCCGGGTATCTGCTAGGAAGAGAAAGGATGTCTCCTCCACTCCTTCTAGATGGGTAGACATTCATCTTCTGTCTGTTTCCCTTTTGAATGCATCCTAAACTGCTGGGACTCCTTTGAAAAAAATACCTTACTTTTGAGCTGTCCTTATGCCTCCTCTTGTTTCATTTTGATACACGATTTTTAAAAACCTGGTTTGTCTGTTCTTGCATTCACACAATCAAACTCCTAATGGTCATGCAATCAGAGCCTCTGATGATGGCTCTGGGAACTCTCATATAGGTCTCTGATGGAGCTCTGATTGCTATTTTCCCAAAACAGTGCCCGCTGTCGGCAGGAAGCAGTTAAGATCAGTCTTCATCCTTGTGCTTATTCTAATGGCAGTTACATGTACTTCATCCTTAACCTTATTCTAATTGTAGTTAGATATACTCCTTTACCCAGCCAGGTGGAAGGGGGTCCCCAGAAAAATTCAAACCAGGCTGTGCACTGGGGTGGAACCTCGGGAAGTTCATGCCATTTGCAGTAGGGAGGAGCCTGGCTCCTCCTCTTTCTGTGCAGAACCTGGGATTCAAGCAGCAGGTGGGAAGCCCTCTAGCAGGGACTCTGGCATAGCGAGAGTCCCTGTTTCCCCCTTTTCTTCCTTTTTCACTCAATAAATCCCTGTCTTACCATTCAAATTGTCTGCAAGCTGGGATTTTTCTGGCCATGGGACAAAAAACCCTGTCTTTAGCTGAACTAAGGAAACGTCCTGCCACAACATTAACACTACAATATAAAAATTTTGGCAGCAAAAATAAGCATTACTATTCTTATGTCCTACTGACAACTGGTGAATATTTTATGCTTCCATAGATAGATGTTTCTATGGATGTTTAGAAAAACAGAAAAGAAGTTGTTATTTCTATGAAAGGAGCAAGATGAAGAATAAAAATAAATAAATAATTACCTTAAAAAATGTTTAGAGTTTTCTCAGGCAAAATACCAGAAGCGACACTTGAGACATTATGACCAATAATGATTATTGGATTGAAATGATGACTAGTGTACAATTCAAATATTTTCCTTTGTGTTTATTGTAAAGCATATAGAAAATGTTTGTATTATGAGAGGTTTCTTTTTTTAAGAGTGTAAAATGTTTTGCTTTTTGACTGAATATTAATATAACTTGAAATCAGAAAGTTTTACCCTACAAAACTTCTAACATCTGGTTTATTCACTATACACATTGCTATTAAACAACAGACTATTAGTAGTTTGAAGTCACAGATTGTGTTTTAGTAACTTTTTTTTTTTTTTTTTGAGATGGAGTCTCCCTTTGTCACCCTGGCTGGAGTGCAGTGCCATGATCTCAGCTCACTGCAACCTCCGCCTCCCAGGCTCAAGTAATTCTCCTGCCACAGCTTCCCAAGTAGCTGGGATTACAGTGCTTGCCAACATGCCTGGCTAATTCTTGTACTTTTAGTAGAGACTGGGTTTTACCATGTTGGTCAGGCTAGCCTCAACTCCTTGCCTCATGATCCAAATAACTCAAATATGGAAAACACTAAATGTTTATTAAAAATATTAAGGAAAGAATAAAAAGGATATCACAGGGAGGGAGAAGAGTGAAATGGAAGATAAAGGAGAGAAGCAAAGGAGGAAAAGAGAAGAAAATAGAGTATACATTTGAATTCATTTAAAACCTACATTTAAACTCACTTTTGATAGTCTTTGCTGTCTGCCTATGGGCAGTAGATTTTGTGAGCTTCAGTTTCTCTCTTTCACAAAATAGGTACAATAATATCTGTAATTGCTATTTTACAATAGTGAAAGATTCACATTAAAAATATCATTAAAATGTATTGAGAAAATTGAATTATGTTATGCTTATCTTAGACTGACTTTAAGCAGAACAGGTCACCCAAATGGAAAGTTTATGTATTAGATAATTTTTTCCTGCTCTTTTGTTTTGTGGGGATGCAGCATGTTAAAAAGAGCAACTTCCTATAAGGTTATGCTTTGTCTAATTGGCTGTATATAGACAACTCTACCACTTCTCTCTACTCCATTCCCTCCTACCGCTATAGAGGTCTGAAGATATTTCTTCTCCTAATAACTAAGAAGGAATGTTTCTATTATTATAAATTGACTTATACAGCAAAAAATTGTGATAGAAAGGTAGAACTATAACCCAGCACAATAAGCGCATGAAGAAAAAAGTTCTACAAATGACCCAAAGAAGAAATGGATTGAAGTCTGTGAGCATTTGAGAATCTTCTAAGAATATGTCTTCACTGTGTGCTTAAATGAATTTATAATGTAGCACTGTAAAATAAAAGCTAAGTATCTATATAGTTTAACCATTTAAAAAATAAAAGTGAATTTATATTATTTTGTGAAAACGTTACACTTTTCATGATGTTCACTTGAAGTTTAGCATTATATGTAAGTTTCAATGGTGGCGACTGAAGTAAATTTGAAATGTTCAAAGTCATGGAGCTTTTAAATAAGCAAACCTCATTTTCTAGTGTTCAATAGGCATTCAATTCCATTATGAAGCTTGAAAGAAATAATGTAGAAATCGATGTGGAATCTGAAAGAAGAGAGAAAATAATGTGTAATAATTGTTTTATCTCCTTGAGGAATGCTGCACTATAAAAAATCCTATAGTCTCTATTTCTTTTCCATTAGTTTCCAATATTATAGTAAGGATTTGCTTTTTTTCTGAAAGTATTACTAGATTAATTTTATTTTCTCATTCTGCTTTGCAATGTGGACTTTGCCATTTTGTGACTTTTCTGGTGTCTGTGCCTTTTATTTCTCATTAAAAATCTTAGTTCAAAAGCTCTTTACCTCATGATCCTCACAATGATAAGCTCACAGGTCTTCTGACCTCTAGAATCTCTTCTGGCGATCTGCTTCATACAAAGCTAAATTATAACTTTTTTCTTTATGTTTCATTCTAAAAATATTTTGCTCTTGGTCAAAAAAATTACCAATGTCTGCAATATGTGTTGTGTACATTCCAGATTTCTGATTAACATTCAAGACCCTCACAATCTGACAGAAATTGAAATTTTCTGATGATTTTTTTACTATGATGCCCCTTAACTGCGTGGCACATTCGCATTGCAACACATCTATACATGCACTTTATACATACGTACATAACCTTTTGACTTCACATCTGATTTCATGACATTGGTTGTTTCTGGAGAAGCCTGAATTACACTTTTTAGAATCCTAGTTCATCCATCAAAAGGTAGGATAAAAAGGCCTGAGGCAAATTACCGAATTGTTACCCAAAATCTGAATGTCCTTCCCCGTTGATCAGCCATCACATTTTCTTGATATAAATCATACTCTTGGCCTATATTTTTAATGACTCTTATTCTGCTAGATGATTATAAACGGAAATTAATCCTACTTTATGTCTCCAGTGCAGTGATTCACAAACATAACTTTTAGCCTGGTACAAGGTCATAGACTGAATGAGAATCAGCTAGAAAATGTGATAATACATAGATTTATAGGCCATAGCACAGAATTTCTAACTGAGTAGACTGAAGATCCCATAAACTATCCACCAGATTTAGAAAACTATAACCTAATTCAATTGTGTAATTCCAAGTAATGAATAGATATTTTTTATTAAAAGAATAAGTTCAATGCATGCATGTATATGAATAAAGGAAAATAAAATGCTTTGTTAAAGAGTAATCTCTATTAAAGAAGAATTGAATTTAATTCTGCTATTTAATGACTCTTGAAATAAGAATTTAATCTTGTTAAGCTGGAGTTTCTATCTAAAGAAATTTTCACTTAAAAAAAATTTTTTTTGACACAGAGTCTTGCCCTGTCACCAAGGTGGAGTGCAGTGGCATGATCTCAGCTCACTGCAACCTCCACTGCCTGGGTTCAAGAGATTCCCCTGCCTCAGCCTCCTCAGTGACTGGGACTATAGGTACACCACCATGCCCAGCTATTTTTTTTTTTTTTTGTATTTTGATAGAGACGGGATTTCATCATGTTGGCCAGGATGGTCTCAATCTCCTGACCTCATGATCCAACCACCTCTTCCTCCCAAAGTGCTGGGATTACAGGTGTGAACCATCACGCATGGATTATTAAGACATATTTTTAAAGACTTCAAATCTATTCTTAATATATAGTCACTTAAGTATGTCTAGGACTCAGAAAAAATAAGTTCCTCTTTTCCATATCTAATTTTCTCTATTTCAACTCAAAGTCTTTTCTTTGAGTTGCATACAATATAAATATTATATTGAAGACAATGCATATGTCTACTATAACTGAGCCCAGATTATCTTTTATTGTGGACACAGAAAACACAGGGGTCATACACAAAAAATTATAAACAGGAAGTAATGAATGAAATAGACAATTTTTTTTCCTTACTTTGAAATATCAGCTTCTCCAAAAGTGTCTCCTAATAAAAAATGTATATTATAGGACTCAGAGGACAAGCAGATATATTCAAATCATATACACCTTGGAAATCTACCACTTCCTTTGAAAAGACTGTGCTCTATCTGTGTCTCTCTTTTATTGTCCTTTCTGTGATTTTCTTTCCATTTTTTGGTGCCCTTATTCACTAATTTAATGTATATATTTTGAAAACATAATATAATTCAGACCCTGTGGTAGGTTTTAAGATATGGAATCAGATAAAAAAGATCCTTGGGAGATGAGTAGATATTATCCAGATGCAATAATCTAGATGAAAATGCAAAAATATACCTGGCAGCGGAAGAAACATGCTGGTGAGAACAGTGTGAGGCTGGAATTTAAACAATAACCTATTACCCTTCACCCTCCAGCTAATCAGCATGGCCCATCTATTCTGCCTCTTAATTAACTTTAGTATCTCCTCTACCTCTCTATCTCTTTTTTCAAGTATTCCCTAATTTACTTTATCATTTCTTTATAGAGCTATTTTAATAGACTTTTTGTTTCTCTCTTTATCTCTAGCCATACCAGTATCTAATAATTTTAAGGCAGTCAAAGTAGTGCCGCTTCAGAGTTGTTATCTCAAACATTTTTCTCAAGATTCACATCTATTTATCCCCTATGGTAGATGTAAAATTAAATAAAATGTAAGTTGTATGAAATTTCTCTTTTCGTTCTTTTACCATATACATTGTAGAGACTCTCTTCTCACCCTGTCTTCAATTATCAGATAAAGAAGGGACTTCATTTCAGTCTTGAGAAGCCACATATATGAAAATGTAAAGGTCAAGGGGAATACAGATACCTTAAGAATCAAGTCTTAAATTACTAATACAGCAGAAAACGTTCTGTATGATAAAAGCCCTATCTCTCTTCCCATTGCCTAACTTAATGGAAATACTCCAGGCACAATGAATTTGCAAAATTTTCTAAATGTTCCATATGCTTTAAGTACACACACATAAAAATAACAATTTGCTTGTCTTATTAAATTTATGTAGTGGAATTCTATGTTAGAGCATATTTTATATCGCCCTAATAAAAAACACATATAGGTTTTTCTTTATCATATGGTAATCTTTTAAAGCATTATTAATTTAACATTATCACATATGTACCAGAAGAAAACTTGGACTTGCTGCAGTATAGTGAAAATATTTGTGGGACTCACAAGGCAGGAGGTCTGAATCTGTTTCTGACACTACAAAGCAGTATAGACAAGGGAAGTTCATTCAAACACTCCAGGTGTCTTGCCAAGTTAATTGGATGATGACTCTAGTTTTAACAGATTATGGGAACATAACTTTTATATTCTCATTCATAATTCTGAAACAGAGAAGTGAAGATTTTGAATTACCATATTTTAAATTCTTATTTGCACTATAGGCAAAAAAAAAAAAAAAAAGGCCCCGAAAATCATTGTTAATAAGATACTAATAAGATAATAATAGTTACTGAAAACTTTGGAGAAGCTTCTGACATGAGGAAATACTGACTTCCCTTGGGTTTTCATAATTACATGGATAAACTACCAAACTGGAACAAAAAAATCTCTTTTTTTTTCATAAACAGTCCTAAACTTTAGCTTTTTTTTTTTTTTTTGCTTGTAAATAGAGTAAAACACTTGCTCCTAACTCTCAGTAATTCTAAATTATTGATGATTTACAAAAGATTTTTGAATGAAACTTCAATGTGATTACTTAACAAACTTTCTTTTTAGTGGACATTTTTGATAATAATATTAATGTAAGCAAGCCAGAAAAGGAAAGGTGTTAATTTAGTTTAGGTATTTTTAGACAATTACCAAGTACTGAGCTTGACAAAAATCATGCTTAATGCCAATTCCTGCCTAGGCAAAAGCTTACGGGTTTTAGGGAACACAGACAGAAAACCTAAAGAGCTGTGAGACCACTCAAATTTTTAACTGCAAAATCTGTATTATAACTAATAAATGCTGAAGAAAAGAAGTAACTATACATAGCCTGGGGATACACAGAAACTTTCAGGGAGAATGTTAGACTTGTACTCTAACATTAGTCTAAATGAACCTTCAATAATGGCAGTAATATTAATTAAAATAACATGGGTATTTCTATTGCATATTAAAATTCCAGGAAACATGTATATTGCAGACATTTGACTTATTTTACATTGGTAATTCTGTAAAAAAGCAGAAAACACTGTGATATTCCCTTAATAGATGACCAACCCAGAATTGGGAGGAGATAATATATTTAGATTAGGAAGCCTCTAAGCAGATTCAGGATCTAGTTTTTCTGTAGCTAAACTTCTCTATTGCCAATCTGATGATGAGTACTGAATGGTAGCTGTGAATAAAGGAAACACTAATATATCTTAAGGACTTGTTTCATAAATGCCTTATGAAAATTCTGTTATAAAATAACAGCGTAGACCTCCAAAATCACATAATAGAACAAAAAATCAAAATTTAAATGATTTGTTAAAGTAAATTTCACAGATGATAGTTAACACTTTTTTTCCAGTTTTTATTCCAAGTCCCAAGCATTAATATTCCAGAATGCACTAGAATTTAGATAGTTTTAAGAGAGTAAGAATAAATGAGTTAATGAATGAACAAATGAATTAAAGAATTATGTAAAAATAAAACTTATATTTGGAGAACACAGATTGTATGAGGCACGGTGTTGATACCAATAAAATATAGTTCAAAATAATGATGAGAATTGTATCTTAAGAGTTTGAATTTTAGCTGATGCATTTGTAGTGGAGTTCAAGGACTATTTCTTTTATTCAAAAACCAGATTTTGAGGACGAGTATGTTTAATAAACAGACATAAAGTAACTCATGGAGCCATACTACCCCTGAGTCTGAGCATGAACTTAAATTTGCATTTGTTGTCCAGGTGTGGTGGCTCACACTTATAATCCCAGCTGAGACAGGTTGATCATCTGAAGTCAGGAGCTTGAGACCAGTCTGGCCAACACATTGAAACCCCATCTCTATTAAAAATACAACAATTAGCTGGACATCTCAAGTACTCAGGAGGCTGAGGCAGGAGAATCACTTGAACTCAGGAGGTGGAGATTGCAGTGAGCTTAGGTCATGCCACTGCACTCTTGCCTGGGTAATGAAATGAGACTCCGTCTCAAAAAAATAAAATAAAATAATAAAATAAAATAAAATAATAATAGAATAAATAAAAATGTTTGCAGTTGTCATCCACTGAGATTTTAAAAATTTGTGTTACTATAGCATAATACTAACTGGTAATTTACTAATTTATGTTGTCATAGCCAATACTGAGTAGTAAAGAAATTGGCACCAAAAGTGGGTTGACTCGTAAAGAAAAAACTAAAATATTTCCATACAGTGAGATAATTGATATCAAAGCCTGGAAACCGTGATACATGGTGTCAAGAGGTTAAGAAAAGGTGTGAAGTGAAATTCAGTTGAAAAGAGTAACTTTCTTAGTGAACTTAGATCCTTATGAGAAAAGATTTAAACAAAGAATGTTTTTAACACATGTTGGTGTCTATTGGTTGTATTTGCTAGGTATTAAAAGAAAGAGAAATCTCAGGAAAACATGCCAATTTGAAAGTAAAATAGAAAGTAAATATAGAATTTCTATAAAAATTTTCCCTTTCAGTATTAAAAATAATAATATAAAATCTTTACCACTTTTTAACCAAAAAAGTAAAAACAATCACTGAGGAAGTATGTAAAATGCTGAGAGTCTTTTAATCATTAAATTGCATTAAAAAATGTGTGACTCCCATGTTAATCATGGAGGGTGTCTAGGTTCTTGGAGTCTTAAACAAACAATTAGACACAACGCACAAACAAAGCAAGGAAGGAATTAAGGGATTCATTGAAAATGAAAGCATGCTCCACAGTACAGAAGCAGGCTGAGCATAGGAGCTCAAAAGCCTGTTAAAGAAACTTTAGGAGTTAAATAACCCCTAGAGGATTCCATTGGTTACTTGGGGTATGCCCTATGTAAATGGAGAGGATGAAGTAAAGTTACAAAGTCATTTGCTTGTCCTGCACCCTATGGAGAGGATGAAGTAAAGTTATAAAATCATTTACTGGGCCTACAAAATCATTTACCGGGCCTACGCCCTACAGAGGGGATATTTCCTGTCATAGCTGAAGTGTGAATTGGCCTTATGTTCCCTGCCTCCAGACCCTATTTTCCTTCCTCATCACCCATCTCAGAGATCTGATTCCCATAAATCTTTATGGGAGGACGAGGTATGGATGGTCTTTTTTTCTCTAACTGTTTTATGCTGGCTTGGGGCATAGTCCTTACCTGTTGGGGATCACGGAACTCTCGCCAAGTTCTATCTAGTGGAGGCAGGGTAGTTTCTTGATGGCTAGGGGTGGTGTCTTCACCTGAAACTGGAAGGAGTCTTTGTTGCATAATTATCTGAAACTTGGTGGTCTCTAGGCAAGAGGAAAGGAATTTGGTTAAAAGATTTACTGAGAACTTTAGAGGGCGGATACCTATGCTGTCATAAATGTTTGTTATAGAGATTTGTAGGAAGAAACACAAAACCTGGTCTGTTCTGGAAGAGATGTTTTTCCTTAAAGCCTTAGCGTGAGCGACTCCATTTTGTTTTAGTATAGTTTTTTGGGGCCTAGTACATGAGCCTGTTCCAAAACAATGACCTCTCATAATTTTGTTTTAATAAATTCCCCTTTTTGGTCAGACTTTTACTTAGATGAGAGTATAACCAAAACTTAGGGCCTTAGCATTACCCTTGGTTGCCATCATGTTGAGTTTCCAGTCTCAGAACATTATTTATAAACTACAGTATCCTCATGGTTGCATATTTCTTTCAGCTTCTGTTATGCCAGTTGAAGAGAGATCGTATGACATTCTAGAGATGGCTGCATGCAAGCATTTAAAACCTTTGAGAGAATACAGTGCACCAGGGAGACTACTATTATTACTATTGAGAGGAAAATACCAAGAGTTAGTATTGCTCCTTACCCAAGGGCCTCACAAACCAAACCTCCTAAAATCAAACAGATCAAAGAATGAGCTAAATAAAGAGTGTATTCAATTAATTAAGCAGTCTCTTTGTTAATCCTCTGCTACTGAATTTCTGTAATCTTCATTTGATGTATTTCCCCACAGGCCACAAGTATCAACATCATGGACACTTCTCTGTTTAGCCAATTTTATCATAACTTTTACAAGAGAATTTAGAGTCTATTGTGTAACTGTAGCCTTTACAGTAGAATTTCCTATACAACCAATCATGAGGGATACCTTTCTAATCATTGCTTCTACTTTGAACCATGGAAAAAGAACCTAACAAATAATTCCATTTTATAAGAGTGAAAGGCTTTTGACAATGTTCTTTATAACCCATGGTATGGGTTAAGAGGAGTGGACCAATGATTTTTCTTTTGACTGATTATGAAGTGACATATATACCATTAAAGTTTCTTACCAACATCGGATCTTCACATTTCATCTATAAAAGTGTAAGGTTAGGGGTGTGGATCCAAGATGGCCGTTTAGGAACAGCTCAGGATTGCAGCTCCCAGTGAAAGCGCAGAGGGTGAGTGGACGCCGTGTTTTTATTGCCCACAGACTAGGAAATTCCCGGGCAGAGGTGCTCCACGGTCACCAGCGCAGCTGTTTCGGCCAGCGCGGCTGTGCCGGCCAGCGCCG
>NW_016107420.1:2999858-3035930 GCF_001604975.1 Cebus imitator | reverse complement strand
AAAAAAAAAAAAAAAAAAAAAAAAAAAAAAAAAAAAAAAAAAAAAAAAAAAGTGTAAGGTTAGTCATGTATACGGATAACTGAAAACTCCTTCACAAATAAAAATACATCCCGTTAGTGAACATAACAGACCGCTTTTTCCCTTGTATTCATAGAGACTAAACCAAGAAAAAAGTATTCAAAGAAATACAGGTCAAAAAGTGTGGAGGGACCCTTCTTAGTTGTGAGACCATGAATCCAAATCCCTAAGTCTCAAAGTTTTGTTGAGGTGTGGATGGCATGGAGAGATTTTCTCTGATGTTTTCAGAAGATTCAAACAACAAAAATCTTTCTTTACCTGGTGAATATGTATGATAGCATAACAATCTACTGTTATAACATCAACCCTCTTGGATGGGAAGGCTTGTATACAACAGAAAACATGCATTGGAAATAACAATTGAATGCAATTCCTTTATAATGTTTAAATGGCCCACCACTGAAGCTTTAATCATTTTCCCAGGAATATGGAATCAAACACTGGTTATAAACTAGTTTAAACAATTTCAGTATTAGCTGGTTTAACACGGAAGTATTTTTTTGAGATTTAATTAATTTATTGTTTTACTTGGGTTAGTAACTTTATACAAGGAAATCTGGTTATTTATGTGCTTTATAATAACAACATGATAACTACAATTTGATTGGTAGCATATAATTAGACATTAGAGTTTTAGAAATCCCACATAGTTTTGCAATATATATTAGTATTATTCACAAAAAATATATCATGGAAAAGATTAAACATTATTTGGGCAATCCCATGTACCCAAACATGTCACCTAATCCTCTTTATCTCTTTTCTGGATGTTTTCAGGGATTCTGTGATCCCTCCAGAAAGCCAGGCATTAGGAAAGGCAATTTTGGAACTGAAGTTTAATTTTGGAATGCCAGATTACAATAAATTATTTATTTTACCACTATGATGACTCTGAAATATTAAAGAAGCAAAAACCTTTTATAAGCTTTTAAAAAAATTACTGTTCTTACACACCTTACATGTAAAACTGTTTCTAATAGTCTTAATTGCATGTTACAATGATGACTCAGCAATTTTACCTGTAACATAAAACCTGGTAAGTTATGTTCTGATAAGGTTTGACTGTTTCCAGCATAGCTAGGGGGTGGCCAACTCAACACGTCCCCAGACCTCACATAGCAGCAAGGCAGGCAAGTTAAACAATTTTCAAATTCCAAAGAAGCAGTTTATGACCTTAAAGTATTTGGCAAACCTAATATTAGAACATAATTTAGTCCACCTGTTTGTATTTTGAAGACATTTGTATTTTACCAATAATCTTGAAAACCATCTTTCATTTCCCAAAGATTGCTAAAGTCACATGAACTAAAAGGCATAGACTTTCTACTTTTCTAACAAAATATTTGATTCAAGCTATTATTTTTGAACTAATTAATTAAAATTTTCAAAGAAGATATACATTGACTTTCACTTTATATTTAACCAGTTTACACAGAGAGAAAGAGGCCAGAGACTGACTGGTAATAAATTCTTACCCTTTTGTTGGCATGCCAGGTTTCTGGGTTCTCTCTCCCTGAGCAACCCTGGTGACCCTGCTTGACTGTATACAAACAGACACACTGCCATGAATTAAGAATTTTCATAGTTGTTTACAAATTTTGGAGAAACTAGGAAAGGAGCAAAATATGACTCAAATTCTATTTGTGAGATTATACTCAACACACGTACAGTATCAGGAGGCCTAAAATTCAAACAATTAGTTTAATGATAAAAAGCAGGTGTGATTCACTAATTCCTGCAGTCCCAAAAAAGGTAGCTTAGAAATTACAGATAAATGGAACTAACAATGACTTACTAGAAGTACATAGGAACACAAAACTGAATAAAAGCCTTCCACTAGGAGCTAAAGACTCATGCTTAACTGTATGTATAGATATATACAGGGCGACACTTACTTATATATATAACTTAACTATATGTACATATATACAGAGTCTCCCCCTGTCACCAGACTGGAGTGCAGTGGTGCAATCTTAGCTCACTGCAACCTCTGCCTCCCAGATTCAAGTGATTCTCCTGCCTCAGCCTCTTGAGTAGCTGAAACTATAGGCACACAACACCACACCCAGATAATTTTTGTATTATTAGTAAAGATGAGGTTTCACCATGTTGGCCAGGATGATCTCGATCTTCCTGACCCCATGATCCTCCCACTTTGGTCTCCCAAAGTGCTGGGATTACAGGCGTGAGCCACCATGCCCAGCCCACGCTTAACCATATTAAAAAAAGAATTGCCAAACAGTTGATACATTTTTACAATACTTCTTACTTTAATCATGACTAAGAACTTTAAATATGAAAATGTTAATGAGCCAAATGTCTCCAAGCCTCTATCAGGTTTTAAAGAATATTTTATTTTTTAAACTTATACACATCTTTCTCCTCTACTTAATGATTCCTCACTACATTGTTTCATAAATAACCTTTACAAATCTGGAATTTGAACTAACATTTAGATAACTTCTGAATTAGACAAAATTATTCCTTATTTCACTAATAACATAGGCCTGTCTAGCACATTTTGTATACAGAATTGCATGTTAACTAAAATTTTTATCATTAGTAACACAAAACTTCAGTTAAACCCTAAAAAGCAAGAAATCCTGAACTATCAGATATGAGCATTTATAGATAAGAACAATTCCACTATTTTAGAAACATATTTATCCACAACAGAACTCTTTTTAATTGGAAATGATCCAGATATAAAACAAGCATTCAAAATAACTCTAAGATTTTAATTTACACAAAAGGTTAACCTAAAACAATTATCCTATTCACTGTCTTTAATTTTTTACTTTTTACAAAGGAGACATGAAACATCAATCAACATATGCAAAACCAACACTGGTTTGGTCCTGGAAAGGTGGGACAACTCAAGGTGAGGAGAGGGCTTGGAGGTTCTCAGATCACAGGAAGAGACAAATGGTTGCATTCTTTTGAGTTTTATTAGCCTTTCTAAAGGAAGCGATCACAATCAGATATGCATTTATCTCAGCGAGACTTTGAGTAGAATGGGAGGCAGGCTCACCCCAAGCAGCTCCCAGCTTGAATCAACACTGACATTTAAAAATATATAGCAAAGACAAACATAAAATTCAGACAAAATGTATGCTGACAATTCTGAATGCCTATGTTTATTCCACCAATAGTTTTAAGCTAGCTTGTTTAGTAAAGTTATACTTAGGTCATGTGAACTTGAAAATTGCTTAGACTTATTTACTTAATTTATGAGTGCTCTTTTACTTATAAGCCCATTGGTACATACAACATATAACAATAACTATACATACAAATAAACACATCTAGACATGTATACTCACACATAAACAAAGATCCAATAGCTTGGAACTTTAGCCTTGAGATTGCAATAAAAGCTTGCTGGTTTTGAGGGACTGTGTTAGGGGAACTTCCAGGGTTGACTAGGGGCTTTGTTCCCAGTGCCAGGAGTTTTCCACTTCTGGCCAGCTAGGGGCTTTGTTTCCAGCGCAGGAATTTTCCTGCCTCTGGCTCCTGAAGGCAGATGCTCAGTGACCCAAGGTTTTAAAACCGTAAACAATTCAGAAAAGGATTCAAAGATAAACTGATCCAGAGAAAGTTTGCAAAAAACCATCTCATTGGAGGAGAACAAGAAAGGGGAGGGAATAACTCAGGGGTATAACATACAGCTGCCGAAGCCCGCAGCGGCAGCCCCTCTGAGTCCCCTTCCACAATGTGGAAGCTGTCCTTTCTCTTTGCCTAATAAACTGCACTACCCACACTCTTTGGGTCCATGAGTTCTATCTGAGCTGTAACCCTCACTGCAACACTGAAGCCCTCTTCACCATTCTTTGAGTTTGGAGAGGCTAAGAACCTGAGTTCCAGAAAATCCAGTTGCATCTAATCCAGTTACAATTTTACTTTGCCCCAATAGATAATCCAAGGCAGTCTGTGAAATAAAATATAGGGTAAATCAGTCTCCACGGTTGTTTGATTTTTAAAGGCTAAACCTCCCTAGACTTTAAGGAGCACTGGGCCCAAACAGTGCCAAAGGAGGGTGTCAAACATTAACCAGGGCCCCTGCTTACAACAGCATCACAAAAGCCTGTATACATACAATGCCATCCCACTTTCCCATTAGATAGTAAACCCCAGATTCTAAACAATTTTGGGGCCAAGCAGCATTGCAACTGCAAGAGAAAATTCTAAGGAGAATTTAATAATAGACCTCAGAATCTCTGCCAAGGGTATTCCCTTTGGGAAGATTGAGGTCTACAGAACCAATAAAACATCTTCCTGTGGTTTCAATTTTAGAGTTCCAGATGCCTCTGGCCTTACTTAGGTGGACACCATGTCACTTTGCATGCATGCCTTCCAGAGCCTGCTATGAGGTTTCCATTGGTACCTGGGTGTAATCCCTGACTTTTAGTATGGATGGGTTTCTTCGCCCTTTGCCAGTTGAATAGGGGAAGGGAATAATTTGGCATAAGAAAAGAAGGTTTAAGTTGCCTGAAATGTATGAGTTTTCTCTGAGCTGTGCCACAAATAGGGATCAGGGATCACCTGTGGAAAAGGTAAAAAAAAAAAAAAAAAAAAAAAAAAGTCCTTTCCCCTTTTGGGCAGGGCAATTATTTCGATACATTTCTAGGCCTTTAGGCAGTACCCGGGAGTGACCCCAGCCAATTGCCCTCAATTTCTAAGAAGCTGGTAGGAAGCAGCTGCTGAAAGACTGAAGAAGAAAGAAAGGGGGAAAAATTGAAAAAGACTCAGTTTCCTTAAGTGAACCAGGTGGTGGCAGTCAGACTTCTTCACAAGGAAGCCCCTCAGTTTCATTAGCCACAGCCAGAAACCTGCAGTTGCTGTCATGTTTAGGCACTGCCCGCTAAGGGTCTTGGGTGGGAAAGGAAAAGAGATTTTCTATATGAAGCAGAAAGGAAAAGGTAAAAGAAGAATAAATCCTAATTTTTGGGCTTACCTTTTCCTTCTGGCTAGCTCACCAAAATATGTTAATGGCGGAGGGTGTCTAGGTTCTTTGGCATGTTGAACAAAGAATTGGGAAAACTGCACAAATAAAGCAAGGAAGGAATGAAGGGATTTGTGAAAAATGAAGGTACACTCCATAGTGTGGGAGTGGGCCTGAGCATAGAGGCTCAAAAGCCCCATTACAGGATTTTTTGGAGTTTAAATACCCCATAGAAGATTTATTGGTTACTATGGGTATGCCCTAGGTAAAAGGAGAGGATAATGTTCCAAAGTCATTTACTTGGCCTACACCCTATGGAGAAGATATTTCCTGTCATAGGTGAAGTGCGAATTGACCTTATGTTCCCTGCCTTCAAATCCTATTTTCTCTCCTTACCCACACATCATTTCAATCCAAATTATGCAGAGCAAATATCAGAATGAGGATGTGGATTTCCTATCAAAGACAATACTCCCAGGGCATCTAATACTAAATTGAGAAGAAAGGTGAAGAGAATCTAAGGAGGTATATTGCAAAAAATAAACTCAAATAGATTTAACACATCTTAAAACATGCATTAGTGTCTTTACTAAACATATTCTATGAAAGAAGGTAAGTCAGTTCTAAGACACTACTGGTGCTTAAGACAAAACTTTTGCTTTGGCCCTTGCAAATATCTATCTGCAGGTAATGAATTGAAAAAAAAAAAAAAAAAACCTAAGCAAAAAAAAAAAAAAAAAAAAAAAAAAAAAAAGGCACAGCCTACAGTGGAGACATATTCTCCTAGGCCTATTTCAGATGTGGCTGAATAGGATAAGGGACATTGCAGAATCTCTCAGTGGGTTGAACTAAAAAACAATGAATAATAAACAAGATGATAGCTCCTTCCGGGAAGTGAAACCAAGACTTCCAAATGAAACATGAGTAATGGCCTCTTTCAGTGTCTGCCCAGCAGGATTTTATAGCTGTTTTGGAATAGTTGATGATATATTAAATATGTTTATCATTTTTCAGTGTTATGAATGGAGATAATTATTATAGATTTTTACTTTTGCTGTTCTGCTATCATATCATGGATATACATTGAAGTCAGACAGTCAAAAATTTTTTTGACTTTTTTGAAAGATTATATTCTGACTATATCACTGGATGCAGTGATTGGATGGAATTATAAATATGCTTTGACCCCAAAAAATTCTACAGATAGTTAATAAACTGAAAAAGATGCACAGACAACAGGAAGAACATATTCTCCTAAGCCTACTTTATATTTGGCCAAATAGGATCAGGGAAATGAAAGAATCCCTCAGAAAGTTAAATAGCTTGTGAACATATCAAATATTTTTGATGAGTTAGAAAAAGGAAGAAAGGGGAAATCTGGTAATTAAAAGAACCGATTGAAGCAGACGTTAATACATACTAAAGATTTCATCTGCTGTTACTTTTCTATATTATCCAGAAACCTTCCTTTAATGTGAGGTCATGTGTTGCTCTGGCCAAAGGGCTGTGAAGAAAGATGATGTGCTCTTCACAGCCTAGTCAATGAAAACCTTATTAATAATTTTCTAATCTTTTCACCCTGCTTCACTGACTGATTGCGAAAGCCTTATAGTTTAGTCAGTGAAGCAAAAAAATAACAGAGATTTTGTTAGCTTGGGCTCTTGAAAGTCTGTATGGAGCAAAGCTCTTTAATGACCCATGTTAACTGACTATGAAGCATGAACAAAAAGTGGAAAGAAGTTTCTTGTTTTGTTCTGTTTCTAAACCACAGTGAAATTGGGGTCATTTGTTACTTCAGTCACTTCTGATTCTACAGGGAATAATTTGAACATCCCGGAAACTATAAAATGGCTTTCTTTTGTTCTTTCCAGGACACCAATTAAGTTTTAAATTGTTCCAACATTCCAGAAAGAGATCTGAACCAAATGGTATGCAATCTCTAGTAAACTTCAATCTAAATCACAAAACTTATTTTTGTACCGTTAAAAAGAATCAGACAACTTATCTAAATTATACATTGGTTTATAACGCATTGAACTATCAAAAGTTTTAAAAGCCTATTAGATGAGAACTGAGAGAATTAAAGGCAATTTCACCTTAAGCTAAAATATTGCTTGCGAAAATATCTCTCTTTCAGTGATAGGCTAATATATTGCCTGATTTCAGAGTATGAATGGTGTCATGAGGTCAATCAAATATCCTAGTTTTTTTTTTTTGTCCCCAGAAATTGCCTCCATAGTTCTTCCCATAGGCCTCAAGAACTTCGATTTATTGGTGAGATGAATCTAGCAGCCAAAATCATAATTAATTTTGAATGATAAATTTAGTTGACTTTTAATATTAGAAATGGAGAGTAAGAATTAGAGACAGGTGTCAGGGACATGAGTTAGATGTGTTATAATACAATACACTTTGTATTAAATTATTGGAATTGTTATTATTTCAGCAAGCATATTTTTTCTTAATTTGCTTCAGTGAATAAGAGAGGCACAAATCAATCTTTGTAGCAAAGAAAGTCAAATGATCTGGATAAATAGTGATGTGTTCAATAGCAGAGTTCAATTAACTCACAATCAGTTTAAAATATCTATTAGAGAAACAAATTTGGGTACAATAATTACAAATTTGTAGTGCTTAGTTAATGTGACATTATCTTATTCTGAGTGAGCGTATGTAATTAAATTGAGCCAAAATAAAGTTTTTTAAAAAATACTGATTTTTAACATGTGAAGATTGTGTTACATGTGTCACAGGTTTTGTTGCACAGATAATTAAATCACCCAGGTAGTAAGATTAGTATCCAATAGTTACAATTTCTGGTCCTCTATCTCCTCCCTCCCCTCCCCATTCAAGTGGACCCCAGTGTCTATTGTTTCCTTCTTTGTGTTCATAAGTTCTTATCATTTAAGTCACACTTATAAGTGGAAACATGCAATATTTGGATTTCTGTTCTTGTGTTAGTTTGCTAAGGAATAGAGCCTTCAGCTCCATCCATGTTTTCACAAAAGACATTATCTAATTCTTTTTTATGGCTCTATGGTATTCCGTGCTCTATTATATACCATATTTTCTTTATCTAATCTGTCATTGATGGGCACTTACGTTGATTTCCATATTTTTGCTATTGTGTACAGTGCTGCAATAAACATTACTGTGCATGTGACTTTATGGTTGAATGCCTTATATACCTCTGGGTATATGCTCAGTAATGGGATTGCTGGGTCAAATGATATTTCTGCTTTTAGCTCTTTGAGGAATTGCATACAGCTTTCCACAATGGTTGAACTAATTTACGTTCCCACCAAGAGTGTCTAAGTGTTCCCTTTTGCCACAACTTCACCAGCAACTGTTATTATTTAATTTTTTAATAATAGTCATTCTGACTGGTGTGAGATGGTACCTCATTGTTGTTTTCATTTGCATTTCTCTAATGATCGGTGATGCTGAGTTTTTTGTCATATGCTTGTTGGCTGCATGTATATATTCTTTTGAAAAGCCTATGTTATGTAGTTTGCCCACTTTTCAATGGGGTTGTTTATCTCTTGTAAATTTGTGTAAGTTACTTGTAGATGCTGGATATTAGACCTTTTTCAGATGTATAGTTTGCAAATATCTTCTCCCATTCTGTAGGCTGTTTGTTTACTCTGTTGATAGTTTATTTTGCTGTACAGAAGACCTTACTTTTAATTAGATTTCATTGATCAATTTTTGGTTTTGTTGCAATTTCTTTTGGTGTCTTCGTTATGAAATATTTGCCAATTCATAAGTCCCAGATGAGATTGCCTACCTTGTCTTCCAGGGGTTTTATGGTTTTTGGTTTTAAATTAAGTCTTTGATTCATTTTGGGTTGCTTTTGGGTATGGTGTGTGAAGGAAAAACAAATATTGAGGCCTCCAAATCATTATGTTAAGTGGAAACGTCAAGCTGGAAACTGCTTAGGGATAACCTGCCTCCAATTCTATTCGAGGTCACCCCTCTGCTTACTGAAGTAAATGTGTATCTGATTGCCTCATTTGGAGAGGTTCATCAGAAACTCAAAATAATGCAACCATTTGCCTCTTATCTACCTATGACCTGGAGCCTACACCCTTCTTCAAATTCTCCTGCCTTCATCTTGAAATGCTTTACTTTTCCAGACTGAACCAATGTACATCTTACACGTATTGATTGATTTCTCATGTTTCCCTAAAATGTACAAAATCAAACTATGTCCCAACCACCTTGGGCACATGTTGTCAAAACTTCCTGAGGCGGTGTCATGTGGATGCAACCTCAACCTTGGCAAAATAAACTTTCTAAATTAGCTAAGACCTGTTTCAGATTTGGGGTTCACATTTTGATAACCACAGAGGGATTCTGAGTAAAGATTCCCCTGAATTTTGGTTAATTTCCTATTGGTGCTTGGTATCAGCATGAGCTAACTTTATGACTCAAACAAACAGGACAATTTGCTGAAGTCTAGAAGCACCATCTACAGAAAATCTCTGATTTTCCAAAATTTGGTCAAGATCTAAAGTTTATTTTTCTGTACAACTCTTTTATTTGAATTTTATTTGCTTCTAACAAGGGAGGCAGGTAACTTTAAGAAATTTGAGCTTGCTCCCAAGCCGGAAAGAAGAGTTTGAGGTTTTTTTGTTGCTGCTGTTTTTTCCTGCTTCTAGGATGTTAGAAAACTGTCTTCAGCCTGAGATTCATCCCTAGGTAAAGAGCTGAAATAGGGTTTTCTTGGCTAAAGTTTAACAACCAGCTGGTTTTATTTTCTCATTATTATTTGGGTACTCTCTGATTATATTGTTGGGATTTTTTGTTATTGTTATTTGTTCCAGTCTTTCTCCAATCAAATTTGACCAAGTCTACCTGACTTTGTTAAATCTGAGTTATAATTCTAAACTATGGACAGCAAAGTCCATCTAACTTAGATATATTCCTCGTAGCTTCAGAAGAGAAAGAGAGAAAATAAAGAAAACTCAAGTACATGGCTTCTGTGTTTGCTTCTTGTCCTAAAAAATGTTCTTTCATTTACTTTTCTTTCACCCTATGCCTTCTTCCCACTTTGCTATCTGCAGTACCAAAAATTCTAGAGATTTCTAATGACATGAACCTCTTTGAAGAACAAGGGTGCCAGTCACCCCTTTTGGGCTGTTCTGTTTTCTTTGTGGAGATTCAGGAGTCATGGGAAGATTCTTCTTAGGTATAAAGCTCCCTTTTTTGGATTGCATGACCTGACCCTGTTGGATTTGGAGGTGCCAGAGAAGACCTGGTGCTGTGACAGGATTTGACCTTTTTGTGATTAATGGCGGATGAGAGCTACAATCTGGGGGTGGCTGAGCACAACTTATAAGAAGTTGTGTTGACTATTGTTTTTCTTCTCTCTTAGGAAGTTGTTCTTTAAGGATCCTAATTCTAGCTCGGACATACACTCTAAGGGGTCTTCTTAATTGCTTTTACTCTTAAAATTAATCTTGACTTGGCTTGCCTGTGCATATTTGTGTGAAGAACTGTTGTTTTCATAGTTAAATGAGAGACTGAGTTTTCTCAGCTTCCAATAGAAAGGGCATTCGCTTCTCCCAGTGAAAATGTGCCCCTGGGTGACCAGGGACCTCAAGGGAGTATTGGGGGATTGACCCTTATGATGTTAGCAGCCCTGCAGGGAAATCTCCAACAAAAATTAATTTGGAAAAAAGGCTCATCTAGTAAATACATATAAGGGCTGAATCATCCAGCGTTTTGAATTCTCTTAGAAGTCATGGACCTCTAGAGAGAGAAACTGAGATAAGTTAAGAGGATGTGGAAATGGCTCACTGGCAACACACTGAGGAGTCCTGCCCACAAGCAACACACATTGATCCACCACATAAAAACCCTAGGCAACATCTCAGTTCCTTGTTTTAAGAAAAAAATGTGAAAAATACTTAATTTAATCATGAGGAGAAAACAAGGAGAATGACCCCCTTTCAACCACTCTGTGGATTTTATGGCACCTCTACTTGCCAGAGTTCATGTACAACGGAAGTAATCTGGTCTCTGTGTACATTTACCTTAATGAAAAAGCACCCTACAGTTGACCTGCAAACTAAAGCGTTCCTAAATTCTTTATTTTTCTGTTTATCTTTTGTAGCTGCTTTAAATCAGCTATTATTTTTCCACTCAGATAAAAACCACTTTTTGTATCACATAGGTTCTTATTGCAAGCCAATGAATTTGTATTTATCTCATGACTAAAGTTCTGAAGTAAAAGCTCTAGGATTGGCCAGCCATGGTGGCTCATGCTTGTAATCTGAGCACTTAGGGAGGCTGAGGAGTTCAAGATCAGCCTGACCAACATGGAGAAACCTTGTCCATACTAAAAATACAAAATTAGCCAGGTATTGGTGGTGCATGTCTGTAATCTCAGCTACTCAGGAGGCTGAAGCAGGAGAATCACTGGAATCTAGGAGGTGGAGGTTGCAGTGAGCCTAAATCATGCCATTACACTTCAGCCTGGACAGCAAGAGCAAAATTCTTTCTAAAAGAAAAAAAAAAAAAAAAAAACTATTGGATCATTGTGGATGTGTGTGAGTGTGTGTGTGTGTGTGTGTGTGTGTGTGTGTATTTGTGTATATATACATTTAAAAGGCCTTTATAATTTCTATAATTTTATGCTTAATTTACAATTAAATCCATCACAATTGGCTTAAGAAAATAAAAACATTTCAATCAAATACTTTATCAGGAAAAAAAGATGAGCCAAATGCTTTTTCATGTTTATGTAACTTAAATAAAATCTTTAATAAATAAGCTAGCTTTAAAATTATTGGTAAAATAATATTAAAAATATTTTAAGAATTGCCAGCATACCCTTTGTTTGCATTTATTAATTAAGCAATTATATACTTATCCTTGCCAAATACTATATTGTGTCAAAATTTGGCATAGGAGTAACAAAACTACAAACTCAGCCCCAAACAGAATGATCTTTGCTTGTGTAATCTTTAATAAGTAAGATATTGATATTTGTTTAATAAAAATAGCTACATCTTGAATTTAGTTTGATTAACTTGTAATCTTGTGGCTTTAGGCAGTCTAGCACACAGGCAGTAAGGTTTGTTTGAAAAGCAACTGTTATTATATTTGTTTCAAAGCTAAACTATAAACTAAGTTCTTCTCAAATTTTTTTCGGCCTAAGCCCAGGAATGAACAAGAACTGCTTGGAAGTAGAAGCAAGATGAAGTCAGTTTGTTCGATCATTTTACTGTCTCAGTTTTAATTTTGCAATGGTGATTCCATAATCTTTTTTTTTTTTTTTTTTTGAGATAAAGTCTTACTCTGTCACCCAGGCTGGAGTGTAGTGGCATGATCTCAGCTCACTACAACCTCTGGCTCCTGGATTCAAGCATTCTCCTGCTTCAGCCTCCTGAGTAGCTGGGATTACAGACCTATGCCAACATGCCTGGCTGATTTTTGTATTCTTAGTAAAGACATGATATCACCATGTTGGCCAGGCTGGTCTTGAACTCCTGATCTCAAGTGATTCAGCTGCCTTGAGATCCCAAAATGCTGGGATTACAGGCATGAGCCACTGGGCCCAGCTGGTTCCATAATGTTAAATGACAAATATTGTGGTTTTCATAAATCACCTAGGTTAATGATTAAAATAAAATAATTAAGTAAATGTAATGGGACAAATATATGTAGATAAACATCATAATTTAGAATCTAAAGTTATATTAAATTAAATAATAAATATTTCATTATTTGGGTATGTTTAAATAAAAATATATTCATAGGAAAACATTCTTTCCAAAAAAGTGTCTCTTTTATAAAAGGTTAATAATTTTTGTCTAATTCAAAGCTTATTTAAAGGTTATGTATAAAGCAAGGTAAAATGAGCAAGGAAGTAAGAGAGATGTAAAGAAAGTTATAGAAATACAGAGGGTTTTTTGGTAAGAAACCTTAAACAGAAGTTATTTTGTATTAGAAAGAATTTTGTATGGTAGATTTTGTCCTAGAATAAATGGTTGTTTAAGAAAGAAGGATGTTCAGGGCAAACAAGAAAGTTCAAATATGTTATGAGTGGTCTGTGTAAATCACAATAAGAGAATTTACATAAAAAAAAGCTTTCATACAATCATATTGTCTATTAATTAGAGGGAAATTATAATGTTCTTTCTAGAGATTGGGCTTGATGTAAAAGAAAAACGTGTATACTAAATATTTGGTTAGAACAATGAAATTGTCTTAAGGGATTGATACAATCTTAACAAATTATGATACATTTTAATTTTTTTAATCCAAAGTTTAACTTTTATTACAGCCCATTATTTTCATTTTTCTCTCCCATTTTAAGGGTCTGGAAATAGTGATGCTCTCTATTAATTCATTTTCAGCTCATATAAGTTTTTTTTCTTGAGCTCTCTTTGTTGTGGCCTGATGCTAACAATGTTTTCTCAAAGAGCTAAAGGGAATGTTTTCTTCCAACATAATATTCTGTGTAGTGCAGGAGGTCTTTTTTTTTGTCTTTTGGTAACTAGCATAACAGATTTTATGAATTAGGAAATGAAAATTATAGGAACAATTTCTATGCCATTATTATGAAGTTTTTGTTTGATTAGGATAAAAACTTAGAAAAAAATTTCTTAAGGTTATTACATTCTGTATATGCTTTTAAAGTACTTGTGACCTTGAGTTACAGGAATTTGACTTCTGTGTCTAAAGGGACACCAAGTCCTGCTAAATCTTGAACACTGGCAGCAATTAAAGCCTCATTTTTAGGCCCGGTAGAAGATGCCAATCAAAATAAACTGCATTCCCATGGTGGTTAATATTGAGTGTCAGCTTGATTGGATTGAAGATGCAAAGTATTGTTCCTGGGTGTGTCTGTGAGGGTGTTGCCAAAGGAGATTAATGTTTGAGTCAGTGGACTGGGAAAGGCAGACCCACCTTCAATCTGGGTAAGCACAATCTAATCAGCTGCCAGCACAGCAAGAATAAAATAAGGAAGAAGAATGTAGAAAGACTAGTTTGGCTTAGTCTTCCAGCCTACATTTTTCTCCTGTGCTGGATGCTTCCTGCCCTTGAACATCAGACTCAAAGTTTTTCAGCTTTGCCAGTCTGGGATGTTTGACCACAGACTGAAGGCTGCACTTTTGGCTTCCCTACTTTTGAGGTTGTTGGACTTGGACTGGCTTCCTTGCTTCTCAGCTTATAGACAGCCTTTTGTGAGACTTCAACTTGTGATCTTGACATAAATGCTCTTTAATAAATTCCCCGTTATATATACATCTATCCAGTAGTCCTATCTTTGTAGAGAACCTGACTAATACAGATTTTGGTACCAAGGGGGGTTCTAGAGAAACAGAATATTAAGGTTGAAATTCTTTTGTTGGTTTTGGGGTTTCTATAGTTGGTTTCTTAATATGATTGTAACCCAAAATGCTAAGGACTCTACTTTAAATAGTTTAGAGGACACTGAAAATCTTTGGCATGAACTGTTTAGAGAGTTATGCAAAATAAATGCATTTGATACTCCTGATTCCACCACTCATGAGAGGCAAGAAACTTAGTGATATTATACATAATTCCTTTGACCATATGTTGAGAACTAAGGAATATAATGAAGTTAGTTGGTTTCTCCTAAGGTAACTGAAAAAGTGATGAAAAAAAAGATAAACTCAGGGATTTGGTCTCCCAGCTCCAAAAGTACATACTGAGCCTCAAATATTCAAAGATTGCCTTGAGAGTCTTATGTATCTCCCATAAAGAGCTGGAATTGTGGAAAATCAGACACGAGCTTTTATTATGTGAGTGGCTGACCTGCAATGAAAGGTGCATGCACAGCCGTGCCAAGTATCTACTTTTAAGTGAGGGCATTGATTGGGAATGAATGGAAACCTGCAACTTGGAATTCGAGGTGTGGGAGGACTCTGATGAAGCCACAGATACTGAGCTTGTGAACTCTGGTGAGGCTTTTTTTTTTTTTTTTTGCCAAAGGAAACAGCTTCCATGTCCACAATAAGTGGCAACATCCCATCCCCTCTCCAGCCCATGCTGCCATTAGCCTTTCCAACTTTGTCTGAGGAGACAAAACCTGCACTGCCTGAAACAACAGTGATGGCCTCCCTTGAGGCAGTTGCTACGCAAGGTAATATTGATTCGCATCGGGACCCACCCAAACACACCTGTTTGCTTCTAGACCTATGAGTAGACTAAAGTTCTGGAAGACCCCTAAAGGTGAGTTTCATAGTGAGACCCGTGAGAGGGTGCACTACATTTCAAAAGAACTGCTTGAGTTTTCTAATTTATATAAGCAGAAATCTGGAGCACAGGCATGGAAATGGATATTAAGGGTGGGGGATGATGGTGGAAAAAACATAGAGTTGGATAAGGCTAAATTAATTGATTTGGGCCCACTTAGCAGTGACTCTGAATTTAATGTTGCAGTGTGGGGAATTTAAAAAATAAAAAAGGTTCTAACAGTTTATTTGCTTGGTTGGCTGAAATATGGATTAAAAGGTGTCCCACTGTGAGCCAGCTGGAAATGCCTGATCTCTCTTGGTTTAATGTAGAGGAAGGGATTCAAAGGCTTAGGGAGATTAGGATGCTGGAGAGGATTAGTCATTTTAGACCTATTCCTCCCAGCTAGGAGGGTCAAGAAGATAGATGCTTAACCAGTGCTTTGCAATGTAGATTTGTGAAAGCAGCACCTGCATTCTTGAAGAGCTCTGCAATTGCTCTTCTCTATAAGCCAGATATTACAGTGGGAACCAAAGTTATTCAACTACAGAATTTAAATTACAATGAGAATAATTTGATCCTGAGGTGACAGGGGTCAACTGGCGGCACTAAACCATCAAAAGCAAGGTGGGTGTAGCTACTGTAATAAACAGCAGAAGCAAATCAGCAAGCAGAAAATTCTGACTTATGTAGAGCTCTGGCATTGGCTAATTAATCATGGTGTTCCTAGAAGTAAAATTGATAGAAAACCTTGTGCATTGTTGCTTAATTTATATAAGCAGAAAACTTCCAGTTTGTATGGACAAAATACTAATTTGCATTATAAAAGCAGAGAATCATGGCCCCTCAATCAATTTCCAGATTTGAACAAGTTTACAGACTTAGGAACCTTGAATGAAGGGGAAGCCATGTCCCTTTGAGGAAGGACCTCACTACACTACCTACAATTTATGCTGTTAATCTTTCTCTCATCCTTCCCCAAGGAGACCTCCAGCCTTTTACCAGGGGAACTGTGCATTGTGGAAAAGGAAATAATGAGTTATTTTAGGAACTATCAGACACTGACTCTGAGCTGACATTGATTCCAGAGGATCCAAAACATCATTGTGGTCCTTCAGTTAAAGTACAGTCATATGGAGATCAGGTAATTAATGGAGTTTTAGCTCAGGCCCAACTTACAATGAGTTCAGTGGGTCACTGGACTCATTCTGAGGTCATTTCTGCAATGCCAGAATAGCATCTGGCAGAACTCCCACATTGGCTCCCTGACTGGCAGAGTGAGGGCTATTATGGTGGGAATGGAAAATAGAAAAATAGTAAATCAAAAACAATATTGCATCCCTGGAGGGAATGTGGAGATTAGTGCCACCATCAAGGACTTGAAAGATACAGGTGGTGATTCCCACCACATCCTCAATCAGCTCCCTTATTTGGCCTGTGCAGAAGACAGGTAGACCTTGGAGAATAACAGTTGACTATTGTAAGCTTAACCAAGTGGTGACTCCAATTGCAGCTGCAGTACCAGATGTAATTTCATTGCTTGAGCAAATTAACATATATCTTGGTATCTTGTATAAAGCCATTAATTTGGCAAATGCCTTCTTCTCCATTCCTGTCTATAAGGTCCACCAGAAACAATTTGCCTTCAGGTGGCATGGACAGCAATATAGCTTTACTGTCCTACTTCAGCTTTGTATCAACTCTTCAGCTTTGTATCATGTCTTTGACTTTATTAGAAGATTGTGTATGATTTCAGGAGATGTGCATGGGTTCAAGTTGATAAAGGGTGGACTTGAGATGGTTAATATTGAGTTTCAACTTGATTGCATTGAAGGATATGAAGTATTATTCATGGGATGTCTGTGAGAGTGTTGCCAAAGGAGATTACTATTTGAGTCAGTTCACTGGGAAAGGCAAGCCTACCCTTAATCTGAGTGGGCACAATCTAATCAGTTACCAGATGGCCAGATTAATAACCCCCCCTTTGTATATACATCTCTTCTATTAGTCCTGTCCCTCTAAAGAAACCTAATACAATTCCTAAGGCACAGGGACAAAAATTAAAGATATTCAGCTCCTCAAGGTCCAGATACTATCATGAAAGAGGTGAATGTGAGATTGTAAAGACTGATTCTGAGAAGTAAAATAAGTTCAGTTTCTCTGTAAATCAATCATTAATGTCAAAGGAACACAGATGCAAGACCAGCATATGGGTACCTATCTCAGATTAACCAGGTTTTCTTGAAGTATTAACCAACTTCTTAACAAAGATTATAAAGGTTAAAAAAGGATTATGAAAGTTATATCTTATGGTCAAGGTTAAAATTTTACAGATTTTTAATAACATTTTGAAAAACAAATTTAATTGATCTTATTAGGATTTATTATTGAAAAATTAAGTCTTTTCTCTCAAAGGATGAATGTTTCACATTTTTTTGAAACCCTTGAGTTATCACTTTGGTTAAATGAATAACTTATTTTACAATGACCTGTTATACGAAGTGTTTTAAACCTTCGTTATTTGACATATTTTCCAAAATCAATTATAATGATGTCTTTTTCTAATCTAATTATCTCTTTAAGATATTAGGTTCCCTGAAGTCCAAAAATTACATAATTTGGCTTACTTGGTACAAAAATTACAGGAAACATTGTCAAATATTAAGCGGTAGTCAGTTTTCTTTGGTCTATATTTGCATAAATATGTTATTGGTATGTGTTCCAAAATTGTGAGAAATTCTTCTAATTCTGATGCGACTTAGTGTACATTATTAATAATAACATAATTGTTATGTTAGATTATTACATACCACAGATATAACACATTTCTTGTCAATTTTGTCCTTGACTACAACCATCCTAAAACATTTTGTTATCCTCAGACAATTGTCTTGATTTTATCTTCTTTAGAAGGTAATTTTATAGTCATCTATAAAACTCTAATAGGTGCTCTTGAATACAAATTTCTGATAACTTTGGAGGTGGTGAAATCAGAATAGAAGAAAAACTTTTAGGACTCATCGAGAACTAAAATTTTCATGAATATGAAGCAGAACTACAATTAACTAAATTGACTGAACTGATAGAAGACAGAAGTAATATTTTTGACTTTTTGCATAACACGTTGCTGATCCTTTGCTTTGTTTTGTTTTTTCAGACAAGGAAAATTTTCTTTTCTGCTATTGACAACTTTTAACAATTAACTATATGCCAATCAACAAAATTTAGAACATGTTTGTTTTTCCGTCTACCTAATTTCTCCTGAATTTGGAAACTATTTGTGAGTATTCTTAACTTATGGCAATGTAGTTACTATTTTCATAAGTGCAGTAAGAAATGTTTTCATTTATAACAGGACAAAATTGGAGAGACTGATTATTTTACCACGGCTTTGACTGGAATTGTGCACTTTCTTTTAAGAAATCAAATTTGACTTATGGAGCCAATAAAAGCCCTTTGGGAAAACTGGCTTCATACGCTGTCTACACAGTCCTTATACAAAATTCCTGACCTGTGATATATAAAGAATGTCACTTTCTGACAGGCCAAGAAGCCCAAGTTTTCCTTGGAACCTCAAGAGAAGAGGAATTCAGCCAACTCATAGGTATTAAATGGTACAAATCCATGGCTGAAGTCAACTTTAAAGAAGTTTTATCTGAGATCACATCTATGGAACAATGTTCCATCAAAGCCAATTTAACAGCCTAGGTAAAAAAAAATATATATATTATTATTCTTACTGCACTGTATACAAATAATCAGGCCAAGTAAAACAAAGCAAATCAGTCCTACCATTATTTGCCTTTAGTACAAATGGGAAAATGAAGAGACAAATATTATGTTTTAAAAAGTATAGTATACCTGTTGTTAGATTCTAGTCTTGCCTAATGTTTCCAATTTTTATTATTTTCTATAGTTTGGACCAAATTCTATTTTTTCTTGGCTACAAGTCTTCAAAATAATATTTTGATTTTTTTCTTCTTATTTTCCCAATTTTTCCTAATTAAGAGTCACTGAAAACTAAGCCATGCTTTTGTGAAGCCCTGAGAACTAAAGGTAGACAATCTAAAGTTCAGAAGAAAATAAGAGTAACCTATTTAAATACATAAACCACCTTCATAACTGCTTGCTGATGTATGGACTCAGAATATTGTGGCTTATATCGATTTTCCAGGATTGTTCTTTTGTTTGTTGTTGTTTTTCTCCCTTCTTCCCGTTATTTTCTCTTCATAGGACATGAGACTTTACAATCTGCTAAAAATGAACTTTCCTAATAACTTGGGACCTATGCATATCTAGGAATACACTATCTATTCATAAAAGGTCATATAAAACCTGAGACCAGAGACTCATTTTCTCCTAAAATGTTTTCTCCAAAAGGATGTTTTTTAACAGGGAGGAAACATGAAATAAAACTAAATCTTTGGGCCCCCAAATCACTAAGCTAAATGGAAAAATAAAGCTGGGAATTGCTTAGGGTCAACCTGCCTCCCATTCTATTCAAAGTCACCCCTCTGTTCACTGAAGTAAATGCATAGCTGATTGCCTTATTTGGAGAGGCTAATCAGAAACTCAAAATAATGAAACCATTTGTCTCTTACTTACATCTGACCTCGAAGCTCCCTCCCTGATTCCAGTTGTCTTGCCTTCACCTCCAGTTGTCCCACCTTTCTGGACTGAACCAATGTACATCTTACACATATTGATTGATGTCTCATATCTCTCTAAAAATGTATAAAACCAAGCTGTGCCCCTACCACCTTGGGCACATTTCATCAGGACCTCCTGTGGCTGTGTCATGGGCATGCATCCTCAACCTTGGCAAAATAAACTTTCTAAATTAACTAAGACCTGTCTCAGATTTTCATGGTTCACATGTGTAACGAATGAGTCCAGCTTCAATATTCTGCATGTGGCTAGCTAGTTAGCCCAACACCATTTATTACATACAGAGTATTTTCCCTATTGCTTGTTTTTGTCAGATTTCTCAAAGATCATTTAGTTGTAGGTATGTGGCCTTATTTCTGGGCCTCCTATCCTGTTCCATTGGTATGATGCTTTTTTATTGTACCAGTGCCATGCTCTTTTGGCACTGTAATATAGTGCCTTGTAGCATAGTTTGAAGTTGGGCAATATGATGCCTCCATATTTTTTTCTTTTTGCTTAGGATTGCATTGGCTATTCAGGCTATTTTTTGGTTCCACATATATTTTTAAATAGTTTTTTTTTTAATTCTGTGAAGAATCTCATTATTAGTTTGATAGGAATAGCATTGAATCTGTGTATTGCTTTATTTCTGTGTACACCCAATATACGTCTAAGGGCTGCTGTATAAAGCTACCAGGGTAATAGAAGTTGCCTGATTTTACATGAAATTCATAACAAATATTAAGAATGTCCTTAATATGCCATAGCATAAATTACTTGTTGTTGCTTAATATCTATTCTCTCCTTTTTAAATAGCAGTAGATCCTAAATTATTTCTCATGGCATGGCTACTTGGAGTAATTTCTACATTTCAGTCTTCCTTGCAGCTAAGCATGACCATGGGTTTAAGTTCCAGCCACATTTTATATAACAGAAAATGGTACAAGAAACTAATGGAATTGAACATGAAAAGAAAAAAAAAAAAAAAAATTTATATAAAAAAAAAAAAAAAAAAAAAAAAAAAAAAAAAAAACTTAACTCTTCTCATTCTCTTTTTCTCTTTTCTTCTTTCTGCTGCCTATAAAGCATATAAATGGTGGAATCAGAAGCTTAAGCAGGCCACCGGTTTCATGAGGAAGAATCGTTGTTAACGATGGCTCAACAAAAATGTGGGAGGTTGTTCTCCTGAAGATCATGATATATTCATATTCACTCTGTTCTGTAAATATACATGCATAAGAAAATATAAAGCTGTGATGTTACTTAATCCACTATCGTTCTTTTTCACTCATAGTTTAACATTAACAAATACAACCATCTTTAATCATTTTTATTTGAAAAGAGTTTCTTTTCCTCGATATCTTAAATTATTTTTTACTCTGATTTCTCTTCAAACATTGCATATCTCTTCATCTTCTCTCACTTTCAGCTGTGGTTTGGCAACATTTTATTAAAAAGGAAACAAACAACTATACACCTTCTTACAATGCATTCTGAAATCTAAATACCTATCTTCATTTCTTCTTTTCTCCTGTTAAAATGTTTTTTTTTTTTTTTAAAGAGATTGTGGAAACCAATCTCTTCTTACCAAAAACCAGTTTATACTCTTGTGCTGTGGATTCCTTCCACTCTTGACTTTCTAATATCTGTGTTTTTACTTAATCCATCTTTTTTGTATCCTCATTCTTTCCATTTCAACTGAATAAATTTCATGAGTATACAGATGTACTCTAATTAACAATTCCTTTCCCCATAACATAATATGAAGACTACCAAATTCACTGGTCCCTTTTAAAACTAAATAACTCCAAAGAGCCATACATACACAATGTAACTACATTTCAATTTCTGTTCACTTCAACTAATTGCAAAATCAGGTCCCACTTGCAAAATTTCAGTAAAACTTATTCTTATTCCAGTCACCAGTGGCCTTAGTGTTGAAAAATATAACAGAAACTTTTCTATCTTCACATTTAAAAAAATAATTAGGCAGCATTTAGAGAGATGAGCTCAGCATTATTGGACATGTCGTGGTATTTAAGTCACTATTATTATTCATTTGGTCCCCTTTTTCACTCACTTTTCCTTTTTGACATCTTTTATTCACTCTCCTGTTTCTGACTGCTAAAAAGATGGACTTCACAGGCATCATTTAATCCTTTGTCTGTCTTAGAAATCCCCGGTTAATTATACTATTTGTTTCCAGGATTTGAAAGATCAGCTTAATGTCATGTTTCAAATTTATGTCTCTTTTCTAGAGTTCTTCAATTTCCTACATGCACTGCCAACTCTGCACTTGGCATTTTCTTTTGGGGTATCTCTCTCATGCATCTCAAACCCCTTATCTCCAAAACTGAAATCTTAATTTCTCCCCTCCACAGATACAATCCATCCCCAAATTCATCAATCTCAGGAAATCACACTCACATTAATTCCTAAACCACGATCCTTATAGACAGGTCATGTACTTCCCCTTTATTTTAAAACTTCGTGAATGGTATCTGTTTTGTCAACATATCCTGTTAATATTTCATCACGTATTTCTGAAATCTATCTGCTCTTCTCCATCTCCAGGAGCAACTTCTAATCCACTTAGTGACTTTATTCAGTTGGAAGATTACCATAATATCCTGAATTGTGTCTGCACTTATACCCTTCCAATATATTCCCCACAAGGCAGAATGGTGAGAAAATGAATTACAATACGTCATTGCTTAAAGTAATTTCATCATTTTTATTACAATTAGAAAATAATTCAAATTCCTTAATATATACATATACAAGGGCATACACGATCATATTCATCCTCATACTATGCAATCCAGCCATCATCGGTTTTTATTCAGTCTCTAGAGTTCAAAGCCGTATCTTGTGGTCTTTTTCCACATTAGAACATTTATTTTCACCCTCTTTGCATATTTAGCTCCATCTTATTTTCACAGTTTAAATGTCACAACTGCAGAAAAGTCAGCTTTGGTTATCATATCATAGAATCCCTAAAAAATATACACAGTTTCAGAACCCTGATGTATTTCTTATCAGTCCTCTGTTTCCTTCATGCTATTTGATTTTTCAGATTTGACTTTTTTAGATTAAAGTTGTTAAGACTGGAATTTTGATATTTTAATATATATTTTATAATTGGTGGTAGCTACCTCCTTATTAGACTGTGAACTTAATCATGATCTTTTCACTATTCTAACTTCAGCATCTACAAAATGTCAGGTAGAGACTACTTAGTGCACATTTTTTCACTGAATAAATGAATAAATGAAATATTTAATTTGTGTAGGCTTCTCTATGGGAGGAACACTGGACTCCAGTAAAGAAGCCTGAGTTACAGTCTGGACTCTGATACTAACACTCCCTAAGACCACATGAAAATATTTTAATTATTAAGGTATTTCCAGATTCCTGAGGTCTGTGTCATTTGTAGCACCTTTCTGTGCCTTTATAAACTGTCTCCAAATTTAAAAATAAAATTCATAAACAGTGGTAACAAAGCTTTTATTAAATAATATTTTTAAATGTTCACACTAATTTTAACTTTGGAAAATATTTGTTGACTACAAAGAAAATAAGCAATTAAGAATAGTTATCTGTGCAGTAAAGTTAGATTTTCCTTGGTATGTCACTGTGGTCTAGAACAGAATTTGTCACAAACAAATTTGAGGTTAAGTGAAAAATAATTCTTGAATGCATATGATTTACTGACTAAATTTGCTTATATTTTAAAAATATTTCTGATTATTATTCATGTGAATAACATTATTATTGTTATTATTATTGTATTATTACTAGATAATCAGGTGAATAACATGATTATCTAGTAATTGTGTGACTAATGAAGCTTATCTTAATACTATCCAAAGGCATGATAAATATATTTCTAAGCATGTTTTTCTCAATATAAGTGAATAGAACATTACATAAATTTTGCCAAGTATACGTGGCATATTATTCATATTTATACCTGTATTCATAGTCATTTCCATAATACTTGAGACAGAATTAGTGTTCCAGGAATATTTTTTTGTTTAACAAATGAAGGAAACAGTGTTTATATATCTCATACTAGTTAAAATTACTGTAGTATAAAATTGTTTTGGTCTTTGCTTATATAAGAAATAATTTAAAAATTGAATCTATTTTAATTATTTTATATTTGTAATTTAATCACTCATCAAAATCCAGTTCCTTAGAAACCAAAAGCTTGTCAGAGAAAGACTTCAGGCAATAGGAAAAAAGAGAATAATAACCTGTTTGCTTCTAAGTTTACTTTCGTCAAGCAGCTATGTGTCGCTAAAGGGACTGATATGTCCTCTTTATTGCAAATTAAATCTGAACTGTACAACAGCACTTGTAAACCCCTGCACGCAATTCTTTGGTTCTTGGGGGAAAAAAAAGGAATACAGAAAGAAAAGTGAGTAAAACATTGGTAATTTGTTTAGCTGGTGGTGCAGGCTGTTCTCCGATCAAATTTTGTTTCCCAAAGGAAAGCATCAGTTTTAAATTACACAGCAAGCAGGCAAGAGAAAGGAGGCAAACAATCAAAGCCTTCCCAGGAGGGGAAAGAATAAGGCTAGAGCTCCAGAGATCCCATTTAATAAATAAACACCTTCATTTCTGTAAGTTAATTTCACCACAGGAAATAAGTTTAGTTTTAATTATATTACCTTATGTCATGTTTTATAAAAGACACATGAGGTTCATTGACTTTCACTTATTAAAGCTTTGGTTGTTTCAAAAAATGTGGCATGTGTATTAAGTCTCCGAGGAAGCATCGCATGATGAACAATTATATGAAATGCAATGTTTTCATCTTATCCGGTGTTATTGGCAATTAGATAGGTGAAACAGCATATTGCATTTAATTTTCACTGAAAAATGTTTTGACTTTTTGGCGTTATGTAGAAAAGACTCTAAGTAATACAGGTTGGTTGTATGATTGACAAAAATGTTAATAGTGGGCTACCCTGGGTAAGGTTTGAGAAAAGATATAGATAAAATTTCAGAGTTAATTTGGTGATGTAGATTTCTAGCACTAACAATTTTGAACAATTTTAATTTAGATTTAACATTCTTAGGAGGTGAATAAGCTTTTGCTCAGGTGAATATTCTTTTCTGAGCAAGGAAACTGGAACCTGGTTTAAAGGACAAGACTTGGAAGTTAAAGATGGCTGGAAGAAAGACCTCTGGAGAGATTTAAGGATTTATCTCAAAAATGTGTTTACAGGCCAGGCACTGTGGCTCATGCCTGTAATCCTAGCACTTTGGGAGGCTGAGGCGGGTGGATGGTGGAAGCTCAGGTGTTAGAGACCAGCCTGGGCAACATGGTGAAACCCTGTTTCTACTAACATTCAAAAAATTAGCTGGGTGTGGTGGTGTGCACTTGTAGTCCCAGCTACTAGATGGCCAAGGCAGAATTGCTAGAACCCAGAAGGCAGAGGTTGCAGTAAGAGATTATGCCACTGCACTCCGACCTGGATGACAGAGTGAGACTCCCACTCTTAAAAAAAAAAAAAAAAAAAAAATAGCCAGGCATGGTGGTATGCGTCTGTAGTCACAGCTACTTTGGAGACCGAGGCGGAAGGATCACTTGAGTCCAGGAGGTCGAGGCTGCAGTAAGCCAGGATCACACCACTGCACTCCAGCTTGATGACGGAGTAAGACCCTGTCTAAAAATAAATTAAACTCAATTAATTAAGTTAAAAGAAACATGTCTTATAAAAAGCAGGGCCAGGAGCAAAGGCTTAATTTAAGAGAGCCCTACCTATTTAGGAGATGTCTTCTTGAAATAACGATGGGTCTGTGGTAATCATTCTCTGAAGATCCATTTCAGTCTGCTTTGCAATCTACCCCATCATCTGTAACGATTATCTTTTTTAAGAACCAGTTTTCTTTTAGAACCTCAAATCATTTTTTTAAATGGGAACTACCCACCCACCTATTAGGTAGCTCTTACAATAAGCCTGACTTTTGTGTTACTGGAAAAGAATACTTTATATATATTCTTGTATATATAACATATATGTACATGTGTGTATGATATGCATATGTACTCTATATAATAACATGTGTTTTATATATATATGTATTTNAAAAAAAAAAAAAAAAAGTGTTTATATTTTAATTCAGAATGAAAGCTGAAGTCAGTAAGCTGGCCATTTACATTACAAAGTATTCTAAAACATTAGGGAGCAAGTATTTCTCATCTTTTAGGAGAGGGAGCTACATGTAGCATACAAACTCAAAGATTCATAATTTAACTTTTAAATTATGGGTTTTCTCCAATGGTGCACAAAGCCTCTTTTGCATGCATATGGTCCGTCTGGCTCTTAGGCCATCGCCCTCAAGTGGTAAGAAGGGAGTATTGGACTGATGTAGTTATTGCTGTAAGTAATACTAATCTTTATTTGATCCAAAATACATGTTTACTTTCAGAATAATGTAAATACATGTAGGTATTGAGGCTAACCAGTCAAATTTATGATTGTAAAATGCACAACTTTAAGGGTAGCAGAAACATATTAGAGTCTTTGGCAAAACTCTATTCTGTAGCCTATGATAGATTTGTTAGTATTATTTTTGTTTTAATGATAAAGTATAGAAAGTTTAAAGGAACTGCTCAGTGTCAAAACTGGAGATAAAAACTCACTTTATTATTAGTTATCATGCAATGAATTGAGCTTATTTTAGCTTAGAGACTAATGTCACACAGAGAGTGAAGAATATACTCTTGGTATAGCTGGCTTGTTATACAGAGTGACAAGTAGAAATAAATAAAATAAGACTTATATATGAAGATTGGTTAAAGGAGAACAACTTTCTATGTGTGAGATATCCCACTCATGTTAAAGTTCTGAATGTTACTGGAGAAGAGACAAAAATTTGGCCTAAATTTTATATTTATTAAAATATTGGTGTATTGAGGATTCCTATCTAAATTAAGTTTTCTAAGACAAGACATGTATTTCTTAAGATAAAACCAATACATGGTAGGTTGAGATCAACAAACTTGTGGTCTAAACAACCATTGTTGAGTCAGGATTATTTCTGAAGAGGGTCTGTGTATATGGCATATAACATGATAAATACAATGCCTACCATGTATTAAGTACTACATATATAATAATTGCTCTTTCTTTTATTATTGGTATTCCTGAATTATGTTTTATATTGGTGCAGCAATGTTGATTATTTATTATATATATATATATATTTTTTTTTTTCTTGGTAATTTAAATTGATAAGCCAATGGTAATCATGCCCTCATAGCTCTGACTGGGATAGGTAGCATATGACGAAGAATAAAATGTCTCCTTGTTACACAAGATAATTTGAAGAGACTTACACAATTGAGAGCTAATTTTCTTTAGGTAACTGTTAAAATGCACTGAAAGACAGTATTATATTCATTCCATTAGGATGTTGATCCAAAACCCACCTTAGCACTTTAGGTATTTCTGGGAAAAAATATAGGGGAAAATGTGTTGTTGATCCATTGTTCAGTGGAATCAATTATAATTATGTTTGTTGTAAGGTACTCAAGAATGAACTTATGACATAGATGAACAATGGTAAACTTGTTAAAGGAAGCAAAATGCATATTTTCCATCATGTCTTTATATTAGGTATGTAGGTTGCTTTCCCATTTAAATCTGTTATAAAATATGTGATATTAAATTGAGCCCACGAGACTCAATTTAATTAATAAGGAATATGCCAACTATTAAATTTTTGCCAGTGGAAGAACATAAATTGTACTTATTTTTTTTAAAATCACAAAAATATACTTTTCAAAAGAAACTTAAAAAATACAAGCTATATGGACACAATTTCAGGTTATATTTCTAATAAAGCACTCTCAAAATAAAAGCTCCAGCTACCTTATAAAAATGACTTGAACAAAATGTCACTACAAAATATGCAGAAGGTAAAGGAATATGTGAAAAGTTGCAAAAATTATGAATATTAGGGAAGCATAAAACCACAATAAGGGCAGTCTACATACAATTTGAACTAAATTTAAAAAGACTAATCATAGTATGTGTTGATGATGATTTGAAACAAATGGAACCATCACACAATGCGTAGAGGAATATAAAATACTATAACCACATTGGAAAATAGTTTGGTAGTCTCATCAAACATTGAACATACTATCTACCAGCCATTGCACTCTTAGGTATTTACCAAAAATGAACAATATGTGTCCATACAAAGACTTTTATACTAATCTTCCCAACTGATTTTTTAAATAGCCCAATACTGGAAACAACACAAGTACATATTAACAAAGGAATGGTGAAACAAATATCAGCATACAACCATACAATGAAAGAAATATAAGAGCACTCATCAATAAAATAAAAACTTTTTATGTATACAACATTGGCAATCTCAAGGAACTGTGGTGAGAAAAATGAGTCAGGTAGTTCCCTCCCCTCAAAAATGTCCATACTGAATGATTCCACATACACAAAATTCAGGAAAATGCAAACCACTCTGTAGTGACAAAAAATCAGGCCAATGCTTTCCTGGGAATGAAACAGTGCATCAGGAGAGTAAGATTAAGGAGAAACATGAAAAAAAAAAATTGAGGGTTGATACAATACATTTTTACATATGTCAAGAGTTATTGTATACTTTAAAAATATGCAGCTTACTATGAGTTTATTGTATGACAATTATACCTAGATAAATATTTTTTTAAAAAATTGGATGAAGAACAAATTTTCATGAGATTCTCTTTCCTTGATTGTTTGTGTAAAAAAAGAGATTTCCTTTTAGATATCACATCTATTCCAATAATGCATAAATTATAGGTGACATTATAAACATACATGATATTTATGCATAAGTTCACATCCTAAGCTACATTTTTAGTTTTAAGCCTTCCACAGTAGCATCACCATATGTATGTGAAAGGTTTAAAACATATATATATATATATATATATATATATATATATATATACACGCACATATGTATAAATATATATGTATATATATTTGTATATATGTTAGTGTGTGCATATATATGTGTATATATAGGTGTATGTGTGTGTGTGTGTGTGTGTGTGTGTGTGTGTATACATGCATATACATACATTTTTTTTTTTTGAAACAGGGTCTCATACTCTTGCCCAGGTTGGAGTGCAGTGGCTTGATCTCAGCTCACTGCGACCTCCACTCTTGGGTTCAAGCAATTCTGGTGCCTCAGCCTCCTGAGTAGCTGGGACTACAGACATATACCACCACGTCTGGTCAATTTTTTTGTATTTTGTAGAGATAGGGTTTCATATGTTGCCCAGGCTGGTGTTGAACCCCTGGACTCAAGTGATCTGCCCTCCTTGGCCTCCCTAAGTGCTGGGACTATAGGTGAGAGCCACTGTGTCCAGCCACCATATATTTTGAATTTAACACATTAACCTTCACTTTTGTAATTGCAGGTTTAGGTATCAGCATGAATTAATCAGCTATATTTGATAACCACTAAGGTTTTTTCACTACTCTCAGTCTATTTTATCCACATTTGTGCAAAATATCTCAATTTTTCTCTGGGTATTGTACTAACAGACCTTAGCTACCTGGTCACTCAGACTCATGCATCTTTTTCATCCCATACCCTTTTGATCAGTACCTAAATCAGGTACAGGTTCCCTTTCCTCCTGTTCTTTCTCTTCTGTGTTCAAAATAAGTCTTTTACGTTACTAAATAGAATCAGGCATGATTTTGATTATTCTATTATTCTGCCAGCCTACCAACAACACCAACTTCACTAATTAGATCCATCCAAATATTTGAAAGGACTCATAGGCGCAAACAAATTAGATATTCATAAAACAGTTTAGCATAAACAAAGAATACATAGCAGGAAGAGCAAATACAAGTCTAGAACAACATTAGGGAGGTCTTCAGAGTGCTTCCTCAGCCCCACAAAATACAAAGAGGTCTTTTATACACCCCTGGTTATGTAACTGAAGTCAGACTGTTTCATCAGTGTCAGTAACAGAAATCATAACATAAACAGAATTCTGTACATTACTGAAAAACAAAGTGAAATTTGCTACAGATTACCCCTTATGTATCAGACACACAAAAGCATAAATCATTAACTAGTAAATTCCACACCACTTTGGTTAAGTTTTAGCACTGTGTCTCCAAGTATTTCTAGAAAAAAAGACAGAGCTACACTAGGTTAACTGAGATTAGTCTCATACTTACACAATTTTCTTGTAATCATGGCTTCAGTTGTATTCCATAAGTTTTGAAATTTTGCATGTTCTCTACCATGTTCCTTGAAATATTAATAAGATATATTCTGATTACTTAATTGAAATATAGGTTACTATTTCTTTGACATAGTTTATTTTGACATTTTTAATTTCCAAATATATGGCAATGTTCTAGTTAATTTATTTTTTATTTTTAATTTCTAAATTAATTTTACTTCAGTCATATAAAATACCCTAAAAATTTCAATAATGTATCAAGACGTGGTTATTCTACAGATTACAACATGTTTCAATTATTATCATTTCTAATATTTAAATAATACTATTTTCCTCTTCCTATAAATTGCAAGACATATATAATTCTTCAACTCCATTTCAAAAAATGGTGCCAGAACAATTAGATATCTATATGCAAATAATTAACTTCAATCCATACATCACGGAACGTATAACACTTAAATTTTAGTGAATCATGGACCTAAATAACTTAGAATTACATGTTTTTATATATGAAAACATAGGAGAAAATTTTATAACCTTGGATTGTGCAAAGTTTTTAGATACAACACCAAAGCAAAATTCATATACAAATTGATAAATTGCCCACATCAAGATAAAAATCTCCTATTTTTCAAAACATACTAAGATAATAAAAAGACAAGCTGTAGACACAGAGAATATATTTGCAAATCGTACATCTGATTTTCAAAATTTTGTTCTAAAATATATAAAAAGTCAAAAATCAGTAATAAAAACAAAATTCAATGAATTCATGCATTGATTACCCATTTGAAATAATACCGGACTTCGTCCCCCACTTCTGCCTAATCCCAGTTCAGGTCCACTTTGATCTAATTTAAATAAAGACTCAATCAAATTACTTGAACCTGGGAGACAGAGGTTGCAGTGAGCTGAGATCGCACCATTGCACTCCAGCATGGGCCACAAGTACGAAACTCTGTTTCAAAAAATAATAATAAATACATAAATAAATAAAAATGCTCCATCTTTTGTGTGCATTCTAGTGTTTTCCTTTTTTTGCACAATTTTTAATTTAAATTATTTAACATATAATTTGTATATATTAAAGGATGTAAATGTGATCATTTTATATACATACACATTGTGTACTATTATTATAGTCAAATTAATTAACATATCCATTATCACCCATGGTTATCATTTGTGTATGTGTGTGCACAGGTGGGTGAAAAAAGTCTATTTTAAATTTCAAGTAAATAATACACTGTTATTAACCAGAGTCACCATACAATATATTAGAGTCCCAGAACTTATCAATCTTATAACTCAGTTTGTAACTTGTATCAGCATCTCCCTGTTTTCACCATCCACACTGTTGTCCCAACTCTCTGCTTTTATGAATTTGGCTTTTTAAGAATCCACGTGTGAGAAATCATACAGTATTTGTCTACCTGTGTCCAGATTATTTTACTTAACATACTGTCCTCCAAATTGATTCATGTTGTCTCAAATGACAAAACCTTTCTCTTTTTTTTTGAGACAGAATCTTGCTCTTGTTGCCCAGGTTGGACTGCAATGGCACGATCTCGGCTCACTGCAACTTCTGCCTCCTGGGTTCAAGCGATTATCTTGCCTCAGCCTCCTGAGTAACTAGGATTACAGGTGCCTGCCTCCACGGCCAGCTAATTTTTGTATGTTTAGTAGGGATGAGTGTTTGCAATGTTGGCCAGTCTGATCTCAAACTCCTGACCTTGTGATCCACTCACCTTGGCCTCACAAAGTGCTGGGATTACAGGCGTGAGCCACCGCTCTCTGCTGAAACCTTTTTTTATAGTTGAATACTATTCCATTGTGTGTGTGTGTGTGTGTGTGTGTGTGTGTGTGTATGCGCGCATGCTGCATTTCCTTTATGGATTTATCCATCAATAGCCACGTTGTTTTCATATCTTAGCTATTACCAATAATGCTGCAACAAACATGGCAATGTAAATAACTCTTCAAAATACTGATTTCATTTCATTTAAATATATACTTTGACATGGATTTACTGAATCGCTCAGGACAGATAACAGAATGGAAAGTTAGAGCTGATAGTAACAGAGAATACAATATTTGAAATAAGACAAGCATCGCCAGTGAAGAAAAAAAGTGAAACTAGCCAAAAATGTATTTGTAATCACGTACCTATGCAGGAAAGGAGCTTGACACCCTGGCTGTGGTTCTAGTTTTCCCCTTTAAATGAAGACTATCTAGAACTTTGAGAAAGCAATACAAATGCCATATACTCTCATAATTGATACATTGTCCTTCCATTTTTTAGTAACATCTAAATCAATAACATTCAATTTCTACATCTTATAGATAGAAAATATGTTAATAACCCTCTTTATCTATAGTTAGTCAAATTATAAAGAAGAGAAAATAGACTTACCGGCTCTGTTATTCATTATTGGTTATACTGTGTTAGAATTTCTGTATTATTATTAGGATTTAAAGGACCAGTATTCTTTGATTCCATTTTCAACTCCACACCAAAAAGAGGGAATGATGCAAGCTATTCTACAGGTCTAGGTTTTCTTACAACCACTCCACGTATACCTTCACTGAGCTTTCATCTCATTAATTCCCACACTTTTGTCATGTCTTAAATTAACATTGTCAGTTCTTGAGAGGAATTTTTCTCACAAGTTACAAATCCCTATCTATATCAGTTACTTGTGTTTTTCTCTTAATATCAAGTTCTTACCCTTTAAAATCTTCACTGTTGTAGGTAACTGTAGATTTATTCCATGTTTACTTATCAACCATTTCCTCTACTAGACTATAGCTCTAAAAACTTAAAGAAAAATCATAATAATATCTTTTGGATTTTTAGTTTTAAACCTCCTAGATGTATGCTTCATACTGTGAAAACTGTAATATATATAACTATAGTATGTAACAGAGTTTGTATTATTCTAAGAAAACTTCACGTATGTTAACAGCTATATTAATATCCCTAACAAAACCTTGACATCAGACATCCTATGCCTGCTTCAGTAACCTCTATCTCATATTCTCACCATTTACTTTGATGTGACCCTGTCTTACATTTTGTCATCATTTCAAATTATACCATTTTTTATCTGAAAATCTGAAATATAAAACAAATTTCCAGCTGTACTTTTGAATCTTCTTTTTAGTCTAATTAAAAAGTTTTTTCAAGTTCCTTCATGTATCTTTGTTCTCTGACTTACAATATCACCAATCCAAATGACTTCATACAATTTTCTATCCAAGACGATTTGTTTAGCCAATTCAAAAATACATCCTCTGTTGTCACCGAATCTGTAAAGTGAGTGCTGAGAAATACTTAGAGAGTGTGTGTATTCATATCATTAAATTGCATGATATTTACTATCAAAAGTAATTTCTATTTCTTTTTAATAGTTTAATTTTGTTTTGTTGAATCCTTTCTTTTCTCATGCAAACTGCCTCTAAACATTGATATAGCTATTATGTCTTTAACCTTATTTCTAGTATTCTCACTCAGTAGGCAGCCTCATTTTCTACCTTTTTCAGAAACTTGAGAAAACAGCTCTTGAATTTATTCCCTTATAACTTTTTTTTTGAAAGAAAAAAAAAAAGAATGAAGGAGAGGAATAAAGAGGATGAGGAAGAGGGAGAGAGAACGGGAGTGTTGCTTTATTGCCCAGGCTAGAATGCAGTCTAAAAATGGGTATTGAAAACCTCTTTTATGCCAATAATTGTGCTTAATAATGGAGACAGGAAGAAATGAAGGAAGAAAATAACAAACAAGCAGCCAACCAATATTTCATTTAAACCTGTGAAATGTTAAACAATTATTGAGGAATGATTTACTTCACTTTTAGAGTAGGTGTGATGTGGTACTGATAAGAGTGTATATTTTGTGTATTTGAAGTGGAGAGTTCTATAAATGTTTATTAAGTTTAGTTGTTCCGGATCTGAGTTCAAGTCCTGGACATCCTTGTTAATTTTCTGTCTCATTGATCTGTCTAATACTGATGTTAAAGGCTCCCACTATTATTGTGTGGGAATAAGACTTATAAGTCTTACAAATACGTAAGACTTATAAGTCTCTTTATAAGTCTTACGTATTTGGGTGCTCCTGTATTGGGTGCATATATATTTAGGATCATTAGCTCTTCTTGTTGCATTGATCCTTTTACCACTATGTAATGTCCTTCTTTGCCTCTTTTGATCTTTGTTGCTTTAAAGTCTATTTTATCAGAGGTGAGAATGTAACTTTTTATTTATTTATATATACGCAAAAATATAATCCTTTATAAGCTTTTATTTATTTATTAAAATATAATAAACAATATATAACCTTATTAGAATATATTATGACATATATAAAGAAGACAATGATTTAATTATATATACTGTTGCTGTATTTCTTTTTTTGCCACTCCTAAACTATGTGCTTGTGTGGTTTGTTAACATTTTAATACTTTTCCTTACTTACATGCTACAGGGCTATGTACTAAAACTTATCACTTGTCTCCTCTTCTTTCCTATATACATTATCTTTTTCTTACTTTAAAACAGAAACAAATTAATAAGCACTTTTCTTTGCGTCTGAAAACAATGTCATTCTACTCCCACTCTCTGTCCCTGCCTTTTATAGTTCATGTCTTATAAAATTTATTGGAATAATGTCTAAAGACATTTTAATATTTTTAGTTGAACCTTGAAGATAGTCTTCTTCAATATTTTTATCTTACTTATGAGACATAAAGATAGTATAAGTGAAAAGATTTGTACAATGTCACATTACTACCTAGCTGAGAATTGTACCTAGATTTTAAACATAAAATCCATCTTTCTTTTATCACTCATGCTGTTATCTTTTGAAATTTATTTTTCACACATATCCTACTCAGCCTAAACTAAAAATAATTTATTCCTACTTCTTTCTCTCCAAACAAAGGAAATTATTTACTAAACCCCATAGTTTCTACTAGCACAATGTCCGTGCACCTTGTTTCTCCTTTCTGTTATTATTCCCAACTCAATAGTCCCTAAACCTACTCACCTATGGCGTCTTTACCCACAAACTGTAAATAGCAGCTTTTCAGTGATTCCTTAGATACATATTTTTACTCACTCCCAAGCCCAAGCCATGCTGTGTACCCTGGTGGATTCATATTTTAAAAACTGAGCTCTATTCAAAGCATTTTCCTAATTAGTATATTAACAAAAATTCAGTTTAAAATATATGACAACATTCGTGTCTGTTCAGCACATAGCACATGTCAGACTGAAAATGATAAACATTAAAGTTCTGTCATTGAGAAATAATTCAAGATAAAGAGAGATATTTTTACATATAATAAAAAATATGGATTCTGTCACAGATTTAATTGTTGACATTGAATTTAAGTGGAGGTTTCATAAACAAAAAACTTTTCTTCCCATCACCAACAGAATTTGGTGAGAATTCCTTAGAGGGCTCTATAGCTTGACCCTACCCTCCATTTTCACACTTATTTCAGACTTGCCTTCTATTTTAAGGACATGTAAAAGTGAGAACCAGATGAGCCATTTCCTCAAAGAAGAAGACAATCATTTTCATATTGCAATCACTACATACAAGAAAAACTGATTCAAGTAAGCAGCATCATATTAATAATTTATTTTCAAATACCAGGGTTTGACCAAATACAGAAGAAATGGGTAGATAATGCAATGTCACTTGAAAAAATTTATTTCCTCAAATGGTGTAATGCCATTGGAGTTTTGAGTAATAGATAATGATCCAGGATAAGTGATCGAAAAACTGAAGCAAGGAGGATTAGGAAGCTGCAGTGATCAGGAGTTACAGAAGGAAATTATTTCCCCGCCTTCCCTATGTCTGTTCACAGGCAGAGACAAAAACCTAGCTGCTCTTAAAATTTCATTCTTTACCTTCTCCTTCTCCAGCATGTTCCACTTTATGCAAAAAAAA
>NW_016107420.1:2980346-2999843 GCF_001604975.1 Cebus imitator | reverse complement strand
AAAAAAAAAAAGAAGTGGTTGTCATAGAAGAACCAAGTTAAAATGAGAGGGTAAAAAAAGTAAAGGTCGAGCCTTCCTCATTCTACCTCTAGCTGTGAAACTGATTGATGTTTTCAAAGCTCTTAAGGAACAGCTGCAGTTGCTGTTTCAAAACAAAAGAAGAAAGAAGGCCAGAAAATTATGTAGCAAAATCATTTTCCCACAATAAACAGGGAGAGGATTATGTTAGGTAAGAATAATACAATAAATGCAGTTGATATGTGAAAGTAAGGGAACAGCTATGTCTAGGAGAGCCTGCAAGGGAGCTTGGTAAACCTGTTTCACAAACTGCAACAGCCAGCAGAATAAAAACCATTCCTTAGTCCTGTTTCATTATGTAGCTAATGGATCTTCTTATCCCTGAAGACTGACTTCCAACCATTTACTATAATGAGAAATTGCAGCCTTGTTATTCGAATGCATCGGACACGGAGAGTAGTCACCTATCTGACCTAGGGTTTTAGTTAAGAGGCCTGAAGGAAGCACAAAAGGTATGTATTGCAGGGAAACAATCAAGAAAATTCAATGTTTGAATTTATGAAACAAAGAGAAAAAATAAGGAAAAGAATGCTGTTTTCTGAGAAACATGAAGTATAGCAGTGCAAAAAAATGCAAATAAATTTAGAAACATGGAAATATTTTTGAGGTCAAACAAAACTGATTTTGATAGTTTCGAAATTTTGTATTATTTCAGATGCTTCAAGTTTGCATGTTCAAATGAGCAGTATATAACGTGAGCATGTTCATGAACCAAAGGGAGTGACAGAGAGAGTCAGAGCCCCGAGGATTATGGTCAACTAAGGCCTATCCTATTTCCTTAGTGTATAATCCATGATGGCTAACATAATAATGGTCATTGTAAAGGGAAATGCTATTACATATCTTCTGCTTTAGGGAATTGAAGTCAAGGAAAATACATTCTTCTATGTATGTTACTATTTTCAATAAACCCCTTAAAAATGAGAAGAGTAATTAAGTTAATGTTCTCTAATAATAATATATACATTTGGAATGATTATATGAAGCTATATATGTACAGTACTTAGAATAGTGTCAGGCATGTATTAGATAATACATGTTTTTAATATATAATTTTATATTTCTGTGGTAAGTACTTTGAACACAAAAATTAATTAAAATATGAATCTTCTCATGAAAACTATAGTTTCAAAAAAGATTATATATAAATTTGTAAATTATATATATTAAACACATGAATCTGTGTGTGTGTGTGTGTGTGTGTGTGTGTGTGTGTCCATGTAAAAATTCCATAATACAGCATAGAAAAAGCTACAAGAGAGCAAGAGAGATGCTAGCCAAATTCATTGAGGATTTGGAAACAAGTTGAGATTACATTTATCAAGAACACAAGATTTAGGGGATAATATTAGAGCTAGAATTTGAGGACTTGGTTGAATTTGAGGCTCTGCATTGAGAGACTAATAAATGTGAAAAATGGGAAACACATAGAAATCTGCAAAAAATGTAACTTGGAAAATTCAAGAATATATGAGAATGAACAATGTCACATAACACTGGAGAAAGAAGTTAGAACAAAACCTTAGGGGGAAATTTTATGAGGGGGAAATTAGTTCCAACTTATTCTGTAGTGATGCAACACACTGAAAGTTATCAAGGCCATGAAATTGCATCAAAATTATGACAAGCTATTTTATGCACGTATGTAATAAGGAAAAAGGTGTGTTGGACATGCATGAAATAAATGCATACATGCCTTCCAAAAGTTCATAATCTCAATCTTAAATGGGCCTTTATTAAATTTTTTTCTTATGCACAAGAGTGTGGACAGGTAAACTTTGCTCAATGCTGTCATTTCAGTGCCAAGAAGAATATTTCTGAATATTCTTTGATATAAATGTGTTAATTCAATTAGGTGGAAGTGAAACAAAGAAAAGCCAGGGTAAAGGCTCTATGACAGTTCATTAAGAATTTCCTTTGCTTTCTACTAGGCTGTTAACTACATGAGGAAAAGATTACAATTATTTTGTTCAACAATTCCTCTCAGTTCTTCACACAAGTTCTAATACATAGTAGTTCCAGAAAAATATTTGTACTCTACAAGTAGTTCTATAAAATCACAATTCTTAAGATTTTTACATATATATGTATATGCAAACACACGTAAGGCAGATCAGCATCATCATTTTAATGGCAAAAATTCTTCCACTTTGTAGAAACATCAGAATTTGATAAACTCCCTACTGCAGGATGCTTTAATTTTAGCTATCGTAACTATGTGACTTATACATAGAGATTGAACAACTATAATTTCATACATTAGATAATATTATATAACTAATGTCAGATTTATAAAGTAGTGTATGCACATATTATATGTAGATGTAGAAATGATTAATTATCCTAAAAATGGTATAACAGTTTTCATGTATATCTAGAACTGTATGAGTGGGTCTGATTTTTTATATCCTCAATTCCCCAAGGTGTATAGTCTTTTTCAGTCCTTGACAAACTAAAAAGTAAATAAATGTTATCTGTTTTTAATTTGTTTGATGATTACTATGTTTAAAGAAACTCTATTGTTTTTTAATTTGTTAAATTGAATTTTTATGACTGTCACTCAATTTTCCAGTTTTTTTTAAATTTTTATAGCAAAACATGTATATTAAAACATTAACATTTTATATCTTATTTAACGTAATTATTTATATTTTCTCAATTAACATTGTCTTTATTTTTGTATATAATTTTTCAGTTTGGAGGTAAAATAATTCGTCTTTCCTTTTGCAGTTTTTCATTTTTGTATATTAATCTTGACATTTTAACTAGAGATTATTTTTGCTCTAAAATTTTTTTTCTCTTTCAGAAAATACTTCAGGGATAAATTGATTGACATTATATTTTTGGTAAAACTTCAAGTCAAGGGCTTGAAATGTTAACAAAATTGATTCATAAGTAATTCAATAGTTGCATGTTTGATTTTTAAAACACATATATTCTTTCAATATGACCATAAAAGAAAAATAAAATTATCAGCTTCTCATTTTCAAATATTTTCAACAAAGCAGCTTTTAAATTTAAATAGGTGAGTTTATTTACTTGAATTTAGGTTCATGAAATAATGATGGAAGAATCTAAGTGCTACAGGTAGAGGCATTCAAGAGTTCTGAGGAATTTATCTTTTCCAATGCAGGTATACCGCGCAGATTTCAGACTTCAGTTTGCTCATCCAATTCTGACTGAACAAGTCTGATGAGAAAATATTGCATTAGAGTTAATCCCTCAAATATGTCTATCTTTGGTTAGTTATTCAAGCTACAATTTTTCCTACAAAGGTTAGGTTTCCCATGCGTCTCCTACTTGCACTAGTTACCCTTGTCTCTAGTCCTTTACCCATCCTGTTAGCATAAAAGTATTGTGCAAAAAATTCAATATGTGGCTGTAAGACCCTTTCTTTAGTTTCGATGTTATTATTCATTCACTGAGATAGATCGGCTTTGAAATGGATAGTCTCAATATTTCTAACACTCTTCCCAAATCTTTACTTTTTAGAAATTGTTATTACAGATTTCAATTTACATGAGGCTATTTATATTCTATTTATTCTACACTATTATTCCAAATTCTACTGGAGTTGTTATACCATGTATTGTATATGAAAGTGTTGNACTCTTCCCAAATCTTTACTTTTTAGAAATTGTTTATATACACTTGAATTTACATGAGGCTATTTATATTCTATTTATTCTACACTATTATTCCAAATTCTACTGGAGTTGTTATACCATGTATTGTATATGAAAGTGTTGTCTGTTTAAATTTGAAATACTCTGATTTTTAATAGACAGATGTACCAAAGGATTTAAGAAAGTAGACTTATAGGTTTTAGGCTATATTATAGTGACCCCTTCAGAATGTGTTCCACTTAATAGCTCACATGCTGGACTCTCAGGATTAATATGCAGACTTTTTCTCTATTCTTTCAAATTGACCCAGATTATACTGAATAAGGTAGATAGATACATAGATATATAGTTTATATTATACTATTTAATAGGTTTGCTATGGTTCATTGTGGTGGATTATAAAGGTGGGAAGGTTTTTTAGGGAAGGTATTTTTCTGACTATATGTATTTCAGCAGATTTCCTGGAAAGTTCTCAGAATCGACTCATAGAAAGACCTCTTTGAATACAACGTAGGGAATGAATTGGAGGAGAATAAGACAGTGCAGGGATACCCTTTAATTTCCGAAGACATGGTGAATCAACTTGAAGGGCAAGTTCTACTTACACCTATAAGGCTCTGCATTAGAAAAGTAGGATTTTAATTCCTTACCATTCAACTTGGGACACTGATCAAAATTAATTGCCCTGTTATAGGTTCCTTTCTTCATGCAGTTAGCTGTTTGCTCTAGGAAAATAATGTACAACCTGTGTTTGGATAACCAAATAGAGCAAATAAGACAGATGTTTTATGAGAATTGTAATTAAATAATATGTGAAATATTTTTTCTAGATAGATAACTACCTGTATTAGAGTCAATGATTTGAGTCTCCACCATGTGTTTCAATTTCTATTTTATACCCTATCCAAGTAAAAATATGAAAAATACTATACTGAGATCAGTAATGATCCTGAATATAATTTTCTGGATAGTTTCAGTGATCCCTCTGAGGCACATTCTCTGCACTATTTTTGCCCAGACAGTAGGCTTGTTTCTCATTAGTTTGGAGAGAGAAGAGTGTCTTTTATCATGCTGTGGAACTCTCATCTCAAAAAGACAAGCCAGGGAGTTGCACAGCTATAGGTTAACCCTGGATGTTCATTAAAAGTACCGGGATTTGTCAGTAGAGTGAATAGTGATCATACACTTCATAGAAGACTCTGGGGAGGAATCTCTGTTTAAGAGTAGGTTTCAGTTGTTCATTAATAGCATGCCTGTACAAAACAAATAACAAACTCTGAAGCAGGAAGCTGTTGCTTTTAACTCACCTAAACTCAAAGACTAAGGGTAAAAGCTTTGCTGTCTAACTTCCACATAAAAAATTAAAGGCCACATGAAATTTTCCAAAAAGATTTCCTAATTGAAGATAATTTGAATCAATATAACTTAGGGCCTTGGTAATTATTTTAAATGTGAATTTACAGAGTAGCTCACAGAATATATCAGAATATAATACACATGCATTTAATATATAAATTTTGAACAAATTCAACATGATGAGTAACATTTAGAGATATAAATGTGAAATAAATATCATTTTATTTTCCAAGGCTTTAAGTATTATTTTTTTTTTCTGACAGATTAACAGAATATTCTCCGAAAGAAAATATTTATGGCTTAGGCAAAGGGAAGTGTGATGAGAATGGAACACACCTATGGACTGGTCAGAATTTCATGCAACTAGTTGAATAGTTCTCTCTCTCTTTCACTTTCCTAAAATTTATACCTCGGCCTTCATCAATTTCACATATGCAGTTTAACTATGATATGGCTTGAGGATCTACAAAAAAGTGTCATTTTGAATATCTCTGTACATTTCCTTTATTTTTATTATTCTTATACTTTATGTACTCGGGTACAAGTGCAGAATGTGCAGGTTTGTTACATGGGTATACACGTGCCATGGTAGTGAGCTGCAGCCATCACCCTGTCATCTACTTCAGGCGTTTCTCTTAATGCTCACCGTCCTCTAGTCCCAAACCTCCGACAGGCCTGGGTGTGTGATGTTCCCCACCATATGTCCATGTGTTCTCATTGTTCAGCTCCTGCTTATGAGTGAAAATATGTGGTGCTTGGTTTTCTGTTCTTGTGTCAGTTTGCTGAGAATGATGGTTTTCAGCTTCATCTATGTCCCTGCAAGACATGAACTCGTTCCTTTTTCATGGATGCATAGTATTCCATAGTATATATGTGCCACATTTTCTTTACCTAGTCTATCACTGACAGGCATCTGGGTTGGTTCCAAGTCTTTGCTATTGGGAACAGTACCACAATAAACATACGTGTGCATGTGTCATCATAGAATGTTGTATAATCCTTTGGTTATATACCCAGTAATGGGATTACTGGGACAAATGGTATTTCTAGTTTTAGACCCTTAAGGAATTGCTGCACTGTCTTGCACAATGGTTGAGCTAACTTATCCTTCCTCCAACAGTGTAAAAGCATTCCTATTTCTCCACATCCTATCCAGCATCTATTGTCTCCTGACATTTTGCCCTTCAATCAACTTGAAGGGCAAATTCTACTTTTTGATGATTAACATTCTAACTGATGTGAGATGGTATCTCATTGTGGTTTTGATCTGCATTTCTCTAATGACCAGTGATGATGAGCTTTTTTTTCATATGTTTGTTGCTAGCATAAATGTCTTCTTTTGAGAAGTGTCTGTTCATATAATTTGCCCACTCTTTGATGTTTTTTTTTTCTTATAAATTTGTTTATGCTCTTTGTAGATTCTGGATATTAGTTCTTTGTCAGATGGGTAGACTGCAAAATTTTTCTCCCATTCTGTAGTTGCCTGTTAACAATGATGATGGTTTCTTTAGTTGTGCAGAACTCTTAAGTTTAAATAGATCTCATTTATCTATTTTGGCTTTTGTTGTCATTGCTTTTGGTGTTTTAGTCATGAAAACTTTGCCCATGCCTATGTCCTGAATGGTATTGTTTTTATGATTTTAGGTCTTATGTTTGAGCCTTTAATCCTTCTTGAGTTAATTTTTGTATAAGGTGTAAGGAATAGACCCAGTTTCAGTTTTGTGCGTATGGCTAGCCTGTTTTCCCAACACCCTTTATTAAATAGGGAATCCTTTCCCCATTGCTTGTTTTTGTCAGATTTGTCAAAGATCAGATGATGTGGCTTTATTTCTGAGGCCTCTGCCCTGTTCTATTGGTCTATATATCTGTTTTTGTACCAGTACGATGCTGTTTTGACTACTGCAGCCTTTTAGTATAGTTTGAATTCAGGTAGCGTGATGGGTCCAGCTTTGTTCTTTTTGCTTGGGACTGTCTTGGCTAGGTGGGCTCTTTTTTGGTTCCAAATGAAATGTAACGTAATTTTTTCCAATTACGTGAAGAAAGGAATTGCATTGAATCTATATATTACTTTGGGCTATATGGCCATTTTCACAATATGAATTATTTCTAACCATGAGGATGGAATGTTTTCCATTTGTGCTCTCTCTTATTTCCTTGAGCAGTGATTTGTAGTTCTCTTTGAAGAGGTCCTTCACATCCCTTGTAAGTTGTATTCCTAGGCATTTTATTCTTTTTGTAGCAATTGTGAATGGGAGCTCACTCATGATTTGGCTCTCTGTTTGTCTGTTATTTGTGTATAGGAATGCTTGTGATTTTTGCACACTTTGTACCTGAGACTTTGCTGAAGTTGCTTATCAGGTTAAGGAGATTGTGGGCTGAGACAATGGGGTCCTCTAAATATACACTCATATCATCTGCAAATAGAGACAATTTGATTTCTTCTTTTCCTAATTGAATAAGCTTTCTTTTTTTCTGCCTGATTGCCCTGGCCAGAACTTCCAACACTATGTTGAATAGGAGTGTTGAGAGGAGAGGGCATCCATTTCTTGTGCCGTTTTTCAAAGGGAATGCTTCCAGTTTTTGCCCTTTCAATATGATATTGGCTGTGGGTTTGTCATAAATAGCTCTTATTGTTTTGAGATACATTCCATCAATACCTAGTTTATTGAGAGTTCTTAGCATGAAGTGCTGTTGAATTTTGTCAGCCTTCTTTGCATCTATTGAGATAATTATGTGGTTTTTGTCTTTTATTCTGTTTATGTGATGGATTACATTTATTGATTTGTGTATGTTGAACCAGCCTTGCATCCTGGGGATGAAGCCAACTTGATCATTGTGGATAAGCTTTTTGATGTGCTATTGGATTTGGTTTGCCAGTATTTTATTGAGGAACTTTGCATCAATATTCATCAGGAATATTGGCTTGAAATATTCTTTGTGTGTGTGTGTGTCTCTGTTAGGTTTTTCTATCAAGATGATGCTTGCCTCATAAAATGAGTTAGGGAGGATTCCTTCGTTTTCTATTGTTTGGAATAGCTTCAGAAGTAATGGTACCAGCTCCTCTTTGTACCTCTGGTAGAATTCGGCTGTGAATCCATCTGGTTCTGGACTTTTTGTGGTTGGTGGGCTATTAGCTGCTACCTCAATTTCAGAACTTGTTATTAGTCTATTCCAGGATTCTACTTTTTCCTTGTTTAGCCTTGGGAGGATGTAAGTATCTAAGAATTTATCTATTTCTTCTAGGTTTTCTGGTTTATTCATGTAGAGGTGCTTATAGTATTTTCTGATGGTAGTCTGTATTTCTCTGGAATCATTGGTGATATCCCCTTTATCATTTTTTATTGTATATTTATTTGGTTCCTCTCTTTTCTTCTTTATTAGTCTGGCTAGTGTTCTATCCATTTTGCTTATCTTTTCAAAAAACCAGCTCCTGAATTCATTGATGTTTTAAAGGGTTTTTTGTGTCTCTATCACCTTCAGTTCTGCTCTGATATTAGTTATTTCTTGTCTTCTGCTACCTTTTGAATTTGTTTGCTTTTGCTTTTCTAGTTCTTTTAATTATGACATTAAGGTGTTGATTAGATCTTTCTCTTGTGGGCATTTAGTACTATAAATTTCCCTCTACACAGTGCATTAAATGTGTCCCAGAGATTCTGGTACATTGCGTGTTCACTCTCATTGGCTTCAAAGAACATCCTTTTATTTCTGCTTTCATTTTGTTATTTACCCAGTAGTCATTCAGGAACAGGTTGTTCAGTTTCCATGTAGTTGTGTGGTTTTGAGTGAGTTTCTTAATCCTGAGTTCTAATTTGATTGCACTGTGGTCTGAGATACTCTTTGTCATGATTTCCATTATTTTGCATTTGCTGAGGAGTGTTTTACTTCCAATTACATGGCCAATTTGAGACTAAGTCAGTGTAGGGCTGAGAAGAATGTATACTGTTGATTTAGGGTGGAGAGTTCTGTAGATATCTATTGGGTTTGCTTGGTCCAGAGCTGAGTTCAAGTCCTGGATATCCTTATTAATTTTCTGTCTCTTTGATCTGTCTAATATTGACAGTGGGGTGTTAAAATCTCCCATTATCACTGTGTTGGAGTCTAAGTCTCTTTGTAGGCCTCTGAGAATTTGTTTTAAGAATATTGGTACTCCTGTATTGGGTGCGTATATATTAGGAGAGTTAGCTCTTCTTGTTGCATTGATCTTTTCAATGTTAAGTAATGACCTTCTTTGTCTCTTTTGATTTTTGTTGGTTTAAAGTCTATTTTATCAGAGATTATGACTGCAAACCTTGCTTTTTTTACTTTACATTTGCTTGGTAAATATTCCTCCATCCCTTTATTTTGAACCTATATGTGTCTTTGCACATGAGATTGGTCTCCTGAATAGAGCACACCAATGGTTCTTGACCCTTTATCCAATTTGCAAGTCTGTGTCTTTTTTGAGGCCTTTACCCCATTTACATACATTGTGTGAATTTGATCCTGCCATTATGATACTAGCTGGTTATTTTGTTTGTTAGTTGATGCAGTTTCTTCATAGCATGGATGGTCTTTATGATTTGGTGTGTTTTTCAATGGCTGGTACCAGTTGCTCCTTTCCATGTTAAGGCTTCCTGCAGGAGCTCTCGTAAGGTAGGCCTGCTGGTGACAAAATCTCTTAGCATTTGCTTGTATATAAAAGATTTTATTTCTCCTCCACTTATGAAGCATAGTTTGGCTGGATATGAAATTCTGGGTTGAAAATTCTTTTTAATAAGAATGTTGAATGTTGGCCCCCACTCTCTTCTGGCTTGTGGGATTTCTGCCGACAGATCTGCCATTAGTCTGATGGGCTTCCCTTTGTGGGTAACCCAACCTTTCTCTCTAGCGACACTTAACATTTTTTCTTCATTTCAAACTTGGTGAATTTGATAATTATGCGTCTTGGGGTTGTTCTTCTTGAGGAATATCTTTGTGGAGTTCTCTGTATTTCCTGAATTTGAATGTTTGCTTGTCTTGTTAGGTTGGGATTCTCCTGGATAATAACCTGAAAAGTGTTTTTCAACTTGGTTTCATTCTCCTCAGTATACTTTCAGGTATACTGATCAAATGTAGATTTGGTCTTCTTACATAAACCCATATTTTTTGTAGGCCTTGTTGATTTCTTTTCAGTCTTTTTTCTCTAATGTTGCCTTCTTGCTTTATTTCATTGATCTTCAATCTCTGATATCCTTTCTTCTGCCTGATCAATTCAGCTATTGAAACTTGTGTATGCTTCGCAAAGTTTTCATGCTTTGTTTTTCAGGTCCATCAGGTTGTTTATGTTCTCTAACCCTGTTATTCTAGCTGGCAATTTATCTAACATTTTTACAATGTTCTTGACTTCCTTGCATTGGGTTAGATCATGCTCCTTTAGCTTGGAGGAGTTTGTTATTACTCACCTTTTAAAACCTGCTTCTGTCAATTCGTCAAACTCACTCTCTGTCCAGTTGTATTCGTTTGCTGGTGAGCAGTTATGTGATCCCTTGGAGAAGAAGAGGTGTTCTGGTTTTTGGAATTTTCAGCATTTTTGCAGTGGTTTCTCCCCATTTTCATGGATTTATCTACCTTTGGTCTTTGAAACTGGTGACCTTTGGATAGGGTCTCTGAGTGGACATCTTTTTTGTTGATGTCAATACTATTCCTTTCTGTTTGTTAGTTTTTCTTCTAACAGTCAGATCCCTTTGCTGCAGGTCTGCTGGAGTTGGCTGGGGGTCCACTCCATACCCTGCTTGCCTGAGTGTCACTGGCAGAGGCTGCAGAACAGCAAAGAATGCTGCCTCATCCTTCCTCTGATAGCTTTGTCCCAGAGGGATACCTGCCAGATGCCAGCCAGAGCTCTCCTGTATGACATGTCTGTCAGCCACTATTGGGAGGTGTCTCCCAGTCAGGGTACACAGGGGTAAGGGAGCCACTTGAGGAATCAGTCTGTCCCTTATGAGAGCTCAAACGTTGTGCTAGGAGATCTGTTGCTCTCTTCAGAGCTGCCAGGCAGGGACATTTAAGTCTGTTGAAGCTGTGCCCACAACCACTCCTTTTCCCAGGTGCTCTGTCCCAGGAATGAGGGGACTTTATTTGTAAGGCCCTGACTGGAGCTTCTGCCCATTTTCAGAGATGCCCTGCCCAGTGAGTCTGCCTGTAGTGGCTTTGCTGAGCTGTGGTGTGGTCTGCCCAGTTCAAACTTCCCAGCGGCTTTGTTTACACTAAGAGTTTAAAACCACCTACTGGAGCCTTAGCAGTGGACAACCCTCCGTACCTAGCTCTAGCTTTGCAGGCTGAGCTCAGGCCGCAGTGCTGGCTGTGAGAATTTCAAGCCAGTGGATCTTAGCTCACTGATTTCCATGGGGATGGGACCTGCCAAGCCAGATCCCATCTTGGCTCCCTGGCTTCAGCTCCCTTTCCAGGAGAGTGAGCAGTTCTGTCTTGCTGGCATCCTAGGTGCCACTAGGGTATGGGGAAAAAAAAAAAAAACTGCTGGAGCTCACTTGGTGTCTTCCCAAATGGTTTTCTTTGGCAATCTCTCACCTAAAATCTTGCTTCTCTTTTCCATTTATTGCTCAAAAATTAGCTTCCATTGAAATCTCTGAAGAATACTTTTACATGCCAGATATCATTGTTATTATCAAGATTGTATGCTCTCACAGAGTTTTTAGCATATTTCTGGTACCATCTTTATCATATCATGTTATAATTACTTGACAATATGCCTAACCAGCCCACACGCATCATGAGTTCTGAGAAGTCATGGACTATATCCCCATTCTTTATTCGCCTCTTATCATAGGTCCTAGCCTATGATATGGTACAAAGATACAGCCCAACAAACTAGTATTAGTAAAAGCTTTGATCTATTTTAGTAAAATTTGAACCTGATACAAAATTGTGCATCAAACAATCATAATATGTATTTAATACCCGTGCAATCAAAAACAAATTATATATAGTAGCATCTGCTAATTACATTTCAAATAATTACTGTAAATGCAATCTGCAGTGACATTTTAATTGTAAGGCTACCAATATGTACTTTGAACCTGCAAATTATTTTAAACAAATCATATACTATGATTCAAAATGATAATCTGCGAAACTTTTCCTTTAGTGTTGTTTATTTAAAACAGTTGTCCGCCATTTTAGAGAAAATAATAATAGTAATAATAATATGAACTAACAATGATAGAGGATTTAATATGTTGCAAGCACTGTTCCAAGTGTCAACTCATTTAATCACTAAAACCATCCTGCGATGCTGACAGTATTGTTTTACCTGGTTCACAGAATGGGGACCAAGCTCCAGAGGTATTTAATAGTCTGACTAGAGTCAAGGAGGTAGTGACTAGGGAAGCTGGCTTTCAAAAATAGCTATTTAGATGCCAGAGCTTTTGTTCTTAATCGGTTGGATAAGACATACTATCTATTTTCCCATTTAAAGATGTAGCTAATCACAAATTCAAATTACATGTGGAAAAATGTGTATTTGTTAGTGATCACTGAGCAAATGCTTATTCATGATTCAGAATAAAAATGATTTTGGTTCATTTTCAGGGCATTATGATCTTAGATCTATCAGAGATGGATTTATGCTAAATATTCTATTTCTCTACTTAGGTCACTCTGAGATCAATAGCATAATTTTATTTCTTAAAAGTGCTTAGGAAATTATGTCATGAGAACCCAGTATTTCCTCTCATAAAATGTGGTGTTAGAGACTAAGTAGGTCTCATTAGAACCACAATCTGAGAACTGGTTTACATATCGTAATAATATGTATAGATAAATGCAGTCATTAGAAACAGCAAAAACTGTTTAGGACTGAAATAATTTTGAAGACACTATATATTTTAGGATCAGAGTTATAAAATATCCAATGTAAATTAAGTGTGAAAATATCTCTTCTATGTGAGTTTTGAGAATCAGTATCATATATATCAGTCAGATAAAGAAAATTGATGCCATTGGCAATAATTTGAATACTGGACATTTACTATGGGAAATTGGCCTGAAGGAACACAGAAGGGTTATAAGTATAACTAAAGAGTAGCCAAGAGAACACTGTAAAGAAAGAAAAGGTAATATTTGGAGCATACAAGATATTAATTCCCCAGGCAGGAGTCTATACACCCAAACTTGCTAAAATATGATTGAAAATGATCTTGTACTCTATTCCGTATTTACAGAAATAATGACGGCAGCAGCAACAACAAATACTGTTTCTCCTTGGACTGCCAGGTTCACAAATCATACCACCCCCATGCTGTTTCAGTCATTCCCAGTGAATGCTACCTCTTGGTGTTAGAAACAGGTTTTGCTTGTCCTTCCTTCCTCATTACCTACCAGCATCTTCTGTTGGAAGCACCTAACAGAATGTCAGTTGGCAAGAGAAATGTAGTTTGCACAACCCCATCCCGGCAATGCACAGGGGAAATTAGGAAGTAGATGTTGAGCTGGGAGACCAACATGTTAATAACTGGTGTGGCATGCTCCATAAAACATTACAGCCCCAACTTCTATGTCTAGGCCAAGAAGCTTTTGTTTTTATGTTTTCTTGAAGTATTGTTGCTTTTTAGGGCATCCCATTTAAAATATAAACTTTAAGTTCTTTTGAAAAGCATCATGGAATTTGGGGAATAAGGGAGTCTGATTCTTAGATATCTGATTTTGAGTTTCTTTTGCTAATTCATGTTGGGTCTCTACTCCAGCAGGACATGAACAATCAACAGTGCATTTAGTTTTTTTTTTTATATCAGTAATGTTGAAAGTGAAATCAACCTTGAGAACTTTAATAGGAATGACAGGCAGACATGACCGTGAAAACCTCAAGAGTACTTAGAGATACTGACTTACCTGATGAAAACCGTGTATTTGTTTCAATAAACCCCTGAAATTATTACCTATCCATTTGAATTTCACTTACTTGTATTTCTTTACATCTACTCTACCACACTGTCCTACAATCTATACATACAAGTATCCTTTTAGTGTCACTTTAGAGAATTTTCTGTGTAAACTACTAAATCTAAACAGGTATGCAAAGAGCTGTAAATTTCTTAAGTTTGGTGAGATAATGCTAACTCTCATAAACATGGTTAATTTCATCAGTGAAAACAACCAGAGATATGTATTCAAATAATTTTTAAAAGTAATAGAAAATTCGAATACCTAGAGATTATTTAAAAGTTCTTATTTTCTATGTAATTTTAAACCAGTGTAGATTTTGTGGAATAAATGGAGAAAGGATGATATAAAGTGATGAAATTCCCTGCTCTCATTCATGGTTTTCTGATCTTTGACACATTATTTAATCTTGCTCTCTCTTACCAAATATTAAACATTTTTATGTACCAGGTACTGTGCTATACTTTTCTCATTAATAATATCATACAAATCTCATAACACCCTTAAGCTGTGAGAACTATTATTCTGATCTAATAGAAGTACAAAATTAAAATTCAGATAGATATCTTACCCAAGGTCAGTTTGTCAATCGTGACGTTTCTGTTCATTTAGCACTATAATAGACTGCCACATTTTTAAAACTATGTGGATTAATTTTATTTTCACAGATAAAGACAAATAATAACAGGTAGTCTTAGGATCATAAGACATTAGTGAAGTAACACATAAAGTAATGACTACATTCTCTGGAACTTTGTTAGTCAAAAATTTCTATCCCATTTCCTCATTCCATTATCTTAGAATAAAGCAAAACAAATCAACAAAGAAAAAAGATTTCAGAAAAACAGTATTATTTCTCAAGGGCAAATTAAAAATACAAACTTTTAATTAATTTATCAAAATTAAAAGTTGATAATGTAGTTTTCTAGACATACGAGTGGATCATTAGGTAAATCCACAGGAAAAATCCCTATTATAAAATCAAAGAATTGATACAATTTTCATGTTATGACTGTTTCCACTTATGTATCTTATTATGTAATGAAATAGACAGAAAATTTATTTTTTTAATTTACTCATCTATTAACAAATATATATGCTAATATCTGAAGATATTAATTAAAAATTAACATCTGAGGATAGAACACTTAAAAAATTCAAGTATCCCTAATCTAATAGTGAGAAATACAAGTATTTCTTATCTGATAATGAAGGATACTCAATGTTTTCTGAGTTTGCCCTGTTTGGTCCTTTAATTAGTTAATTTTTGTACACTTACAATTGATAAATTTCCACCTGAATATTCTCTTCAAGCATAATTTCCATATTTAAAACTTATTTAAGCTTAATCTCCCTATTTAAAAAGGTTATTTGCATATTTTATCATGCATGATGAAGTTAAATCCATAAATTTAAATTTAACCAAATTTAAGGTTCTAAAATTCAAATACTAAAATCTATGATATGTACTTTAGTATTCATTTTTAAAATTATAGTAATATAGTAATACTAATTAGTAATTGTTAATGTCTTAAAAATTCACTGATGTAACAGTTGAGATTCTTAATTGATGTTATAAATCTGTTAATTTTCATTGTAAAAGCATAAACTTTCTTTACTCTAAAAAAAACTAATTGAAAATTCTAAGCATATAATATATGATTTTGAAAGAATAAAAGAATTTCTCATTATTTTATTTTTCTTTCAACATTTCATGCTGCCAGTTAAAAACATTTTCATTTAAACAACAAAAAAAAAAAACTGGTATTTTCTTTTTACTGTGAAGTCGAAAATAGCTATCCCTTTCCTGTATGTCTTTTGACAGAATTAAATTGCATTTCTGATGTGTCAAACTGGAGACTATCTTGCTGGCTTATGACACGGTGCAACACAAATATATGTATAAAGTATATCCCCGTGTGACAAATTACAAGTATTTTTTTAATATTAAATACTAGGTATCAATTCACACTTCTATACAGCAACTGTTTGGATTTTCATAAAGTGGCAAATGGAAAATAACCTTAGTAATATACATTCACATAAAATGTGAGCAAGTCATTTTTGTGTCTGTCTTATGTTTTAAAAATTCAAAGCCTTTCTCATTTAGTTCTTGTTTTATATTTAAAGCTATTTGAAATACAACATTTTAATAAAATTTTGATTCTCGATTAAAGTATAATACTTCATTTTATGTTGATATCATCGTTATACTATAATGACAAGTTTGCAAATTTAAATTAATTTATTGGCCTCAATATCTTTTAAATTTAAAATTAAAAATATTATCTGGGATCAATTATTATCTTAGAAATAATTAGTTTACTTTAACAACATATATGTATCGATGGTGGTGTTCCGCTGAGGACAGAGTTCAAATAAAGCCAGACACAAACGTATAGATGGGGCTAGAGCAGAAAAAAAGTTAGATAGATAGATAGATAGATAGATAGATAGATAGATAGATAGGAAAAAGAAGTAGCTGGAGAAGAAGGAGATTAGACATAATAAATATATCTAATATTTGAACCAGACAGTTTATAGTATTTGAGTCACTCTGATATGCTCAATCTTCTGAGAAAAACACCTGTTTATAATTTATAAAATGTCTCCATGTTATATCCTAAATAATACTGTCATCTGAGCACCACTAATTTAATCAGAAATTAATTCCTGACCAAAGAAATCTATTCCTCATTTTCCCAATGGCCAATAGGGTAGATTGTGAAAACTTATAATGAAGTGTTTAAATTCTATTTTGTCTTCACTATTTACTAGCCATGTGACCTTGGGCACACTATCTAACTTCCTTGCATTTTACTTTCACGACCTCTAAAATAAGAAAAGTATTTTAAACTTCTAATAAGTTTTTAAATAAGTAATCATTGAGATACCATCTCTAAAAATTTAAAAACCATAATAGTATATAATAAAACATTGCTTAGTGATAAACACATCAAATCAGACTTTTCTTAATGAGGAAATAGAGGCAAAAGGAGTTGCAAAGTGCAGTGGAAATTGGCAACATAGCAATGCAGACAGCAGCAGACATGCACGTGCATGCACACACACATTTATAAAATATGATCAAGATCATAGCAATTATGAGGTAGAAATAATGATACCCTAAAGATTATTCAGTTGGAAGAATGTAAGCTACTAAAAACAGAGGCTGTATCACATAAAGATTGACACCCTGTACCACCGGTTATCAGTACCTCTTAGAAAGGTTCCCTCCCTCTCTCCCTTCCTCACTTCCTTTCTTTTTCCTTTGCTCTTTCTTTCTTCTTTATTTTCATTTTTAGAAAATGAGGTCTCTGCTGCCTAGGTTGGAATGCAGCAGCAGATCACAGCTCACTGTAGTCTCAAACTCCTGGGCTCAAGTTATCCTTGCACCTCAGCCTCCCAAGTTGCTGGGACTACAGGCATGCCCAGGTTATTTTTCGTTTTTAAATTTTTGTAGATACAGAGTGTCACTATGTTCCCCAGCTTGATCACAAACTTCTAGTCTCAAGTGACTTTTCTGCCTTGGCCTCCAAAGTGCTGGGATTATATGTGTGAACCACCATGTTCAGCCTGGAAAGGTTTTCTATACCTCTGAGCCTTATAAGATAGAAAATATCTTAGAAGGTATGGAATATGAAAAAAGAATACATCTTAAACTGTCATATATACATGCCTAGTTCAGGTATATACGCTGGGATAGGAAGGAAGAGGGGATTCTCAGTAAAGTAGAATAAATGTCTCATCATCAGTATTAATAAGAATGTTTCAATTAAGATGTAACAATTTTAAGAAGACTAACAAATGAACTTATTTTGTATTCATGTAATGGTCCAAGCATGCTTGCCTGCAAGTGTGTGTGTGTGTGTGTGTGTGTGTGTGTGTTTTCTCTGGTCACTGGCTTTCTTCCAGTAAGTGATTGAAGGACACTTATCTCCTTGGTTCTTCCAATGTCTATAATCATTTGCATTTAGTAAGAAAAAGGGGAAAAGGTGAGAAAGCAATGATTACTTCTTTACAACCCTGGTCTGAATAACACACAGCAAGTTTAACTGATGTTTTGTCAGGGAATTTAAGGTTATAGCCATCATGCAAGATAAATGGGAGCTCACAAGAGAGAAGTGGAGGTTTACAGGTTTTCATGGTGAAGCACCTCTCTTGTGACTAGAAGATGAAGAGAAAGAATATCGGCATTGAATTATACAGTATAAATTTTAACTTATCTTTAGCAGGACTTTGATTGTGCTGAAGTCATGGTAGTGTTTTGAGCAGAGGACTGGAGTTAAAGCACTTACATAAAAGTATCACTCTGAGGCTACATTGAGCACTAGCTGGATGTGACAAAGCTGGAAGACGGAAGATCAATTGGGATAATATTTTGTCCATTTCCTAATTTTCTAGTATTTCTTCTTTTGGATTGTAATAGCAGTTTTACACTAAACAAAGAAGAGTTTCAACTTGATATTAGCTAAAAATATGTTTATATTTAGCATTCACTTCATTTTTGTTTGCTGAAGTTTTACTTGTTGAACATAAAAATTGCATACCATGTCTTCTTTTCACTTTGATTCCTTCAGTTTAGATATACAGACTACTAAATAATTATGATCTCAGATCTATTTTCGTTATAAGAGGATAGATCTCAGTTATACACAAAGAGTATAGTTCTGCTAGAGGAGTTTACAAATATTTTACGTGTCTGATAAAAAGACTAAAAGCCATTGCTTATTCTTTTCTCAATGCTTTTAATGGCCACGTGATTCCTGGAGTTGCAGCAGTCCCCTAACACCCTATGGATGAGGCATTGGAAAAACTGAATCACGGATCCTTGATGCCATCTCTCAGTCACTGCTATTTTCTGAACTGCTAGCCCTGCACTTCTAATAATATGCATTCATTCATTCATTTAGCAAATATGTTACTGAGTACCTACAATAAGCTAGATACTAAGTAATTTGTACACTTGTCCCTTGGAATTTCTAGGAAATTCATTCCTAAACCTCTGTAGATAAAAAATTGCAGGTGATCTTTTCTTATATAGGATTACTTTCTTATATAAGATTACTTACCATACCTAATACAATGCCTACATATCACTTCCTTTATTCAATTCCACATAGTACATTGCATGAGGCAAATTGTTTTGTTGGAATTTTGTGGATTTTGCTTTTTAAAAAATATTTTCAATCTGCGGTTGGATTGAATCCACGGATGCAGAACCCACAGATTCAGAGGGAGGACCAACAGTATTATATCTCACTTAATTCTCTATGATAGATAAATTTATATGATAGATACTATCATAAATCTATATGATAGATACAACTTTAATCTCTGTTTTAGAAATGTGAAATCTATGTCACAGAAATGTACTATACATTTTGCAAGATAACATAGCTAGTAAGCAGAAAAGCTAGAATTTGTGCTCTGGAAATTTGATTTAAATATCTGTTCTTCTAACTAAAATATAACATTGCTTTTTACCGTGTGAGGAAAAACAACCCTATGTTTTCAAGCTACT
>NW_016107420.1:2971399-2980216 GCF_001604975.1 Cebus imitator | reverse complement strand
AAAGAAAGAAAGAAAAAACAAACTCCTAAATGCCCAGATTGTCAAACTTTTCTTCCAGCAGTATAAAATTCATTTTTAAAAAATTATTAATTTATGATTTCCTATTATGAACATTGTAGAGGCTGAATTTTTTCAATACCACTCAATAGACCTGACTGTAATTGCTCTTAATTTTATTTTTATTTTTAAATTTTTCTTTTAAGCTCTAGGATACAGGTGCAGAATGTGTAGGTTTTTACATAGTATATGTGTGCCATGTTGGTTTGCTGCACATATCAACACGTCGTCTAGGTTTTAAGCCTTGCATGCATTAGCTATTTGCCCTGCTGCTCTCCTTCCCCTCCCACCCCATGACAGGCCCTGGTGTGTGTTGATCCCATCCCTGTGTCCATGTGTTCTCATTGCTCAGCTCCCACTTATCAGTGAGAACATACAGTGTTTGGTTTTCTATTCCTGTGTTAGATTACTGAGAATGACGCCTTCCAGCTTACTCCATGTCCCTGCAAATAACATGATCTCAGTCATTTTTATGGCTACATGATATTCCATGGTGTATATGTAGTATATTTTCTTTATCCAGCCTATCATTGATGGGCATTTGGGCCTGTACCATGTCTTTGCTATTGTAAATAGTGCTTCAATAAACATACATGTGCATGTATCTTTACAGTAGAATGACTTATATTCCTTTGGGTTTATACCCTTTGGGTTTATCTAAATAAATTGTGGGGTCCAGTGATGTTTCTGCCTCTAGGTCTTCTAGGAATCGCCACACTGTCTTCCACAATGGTTGAACTAATTTACATTCCCACAAACAGTGTAAAAGCCTTCCTATATTCCACAGCATCAGTTGTTTCTTGACTTCTCAATAAACACTATTCTAGCTGGCATGAGATGGTATCTCATTGTGGATTTGATTTGCATTTTTTCTTTTTTTTTTGATTTTTTAAAATTATACTTTGTGGACTAGACAAATGTTTTTCCAAATGATTAACAAATAGAAAAAAATAAATAAAAATTATACTTTAAGTTCTGGAATACATGTGCAGAGTATGCAGGTTTGTTACATAGGTATACATGTGCCATGGTGGTTTGTTGCATCCATCCCCCCGTCATCTACATTAGGTTTTTCTCACAATGTCATCCCTCCCCAATATCCTCAACCCCTGCTATCCCTCCCCCAGTCCCCCACCTTCCGCCAGGCCCTGGTGTGTGATGTTCCCCTCCCTGTGTCCATGTGTTCTCATTGTTCAACACCCATTTATGAATGAGAGCATGCAGTGTTTTTCTGTTCTTGTGTCAGTTTGCTTTGAGTGATTGTTTCCGGCTTCATCCATGTCCCTGCAAAGGACAGGAACTAATCCTCTTTTATGGCTGCACAGTATTCCATGGTGTATACGTACCACATTTTCTTTATCCAATCTATCATTGACGGGCATTTGGGTCTATTATAAAGACACATGCACATGTATGTTTATCACATTTTTTCTAATGATCGATGATGTTGAGCTATTTTTCATATGTTTGTTGGTCACATCAATATCTTCTTTTGAGAAGCGTCTGTTCATATCATTTGCCCACTGTAGGAAGAGGAAAAATTGGCCACACTAATTCCATTTAAAAAATTATGCCTCCATCTATAAAAGGCAGGACCACCAAAGGTCAAAAGGTAAACACCTGGTGCAAGATTTGGCTAAAAGCCTATAAATTAACACAAGCCCTGAAACACATCCTTGGACACTGCTCCCTGAATGACTGTTCAAGTCCTGAAGCACGTTTTGGAATGCTGCTCCCAAAACACTACTCCCGAAGCGACTGTTTCCATGTTGTTTGCTCGTCAAATGCCCTCTCAAGCAAGGGTGCCAAAATTAACAACTGGGCTTAATAAAAGGAACTTACTTGAAGGAGGAGCTGAAAGATGCTGTTGTCGCATCCTAGGGGATGCCCCAGCTGTGGCTGCAGGATCCAGGGCATCTGCCTTTCGGCTCTGCTGACAGCTCTTATGGTCTAATAAACTTCTGGTTACATTTTTTTGAGCTTTGGTTACATTTTATCTTCTCTTGTTATAAGGCTGTTTTTGTTGTGATATTTGCTTACAGTAATAAAGTTTCAGTTTTCTCTTCTCTTCCACTTGAGTGCCCAGCTTCCTTCTGACACTGTCTTGAAACACCCACTTTTTTATGGTGCTGGGAAAACTGGTAGCCATATGCAGAAAACTGAAACTGGACCCTTTCCTTACACATTATTCAAAACAATAACTCAAGATGGATTAAAGACTTAAGTGTAAAGCCCAAAATCATGAAACCCTAGAAGAAAACCTAGGCAATGCTATTCAGGACATAGGCATGGGCAAAGATTTCATGACAAAAATGTCATAAGCAATTGCAACAAAAGCTAAAATTGACAAATGGGATCTAAGTTAACTAAAGAGCTTCTGCATAGCAAAAGAAACTATCATCAGACTGCACAGGCAACCTACAGAATGGGAGAACATTTTTGCAATCTACCCGTCTGACAAATCTAATATCCAGAATCTACAAGGAACTTAAAAAAAGATTTATGAGAATAAAACAAAAAAGCTTATCATATAATTGCTTTTAAAACCCAATGTTACAAAATGTAAAAATAACTTATTAAAATATCACCGTGGTTTCAATTTTCTAATTTTCATTTTTATCCGTATTCCTCACTGATTTGTCTAACTATTTTTACTCCAGAAGAATATAATTGCAGAATAAAATTTAATTATAGTACTTAATTATCACCACTTTGACTTATACTGTCTAAGATATCTGTTCTTATCCAAATCAGAGGGTTTGTTGCTCTCCTTAGATTTTTCCCTGGCTATTTTCCTTTGATTATTTTGTCAACAAAAACCAGTTTGTGATATGTATGCTTGTGTGTGTGTGTGTGTGTGTGTGTGTGTGTGTGTATAAATGCACACACAGATATACACACACACACACATGCATGTGTGTGTGTGTGTATATATTCTACTTATATTATTTAAAATATCATATGGAGTGTGTAGATTAAAATCTTTTAGCTATTCAGGGTATTAATGGTTTAATTATATTCAGTTTCTACTCATTGAGAAGGTTCTTTCAATACATTCTTCTCAAAAATATATTAACTTTAATTTATTATTCTTTTTAAAATTTCTTATTTTTATAGACTTGGTACCAGTACATTTTTGTTACATGGATATATTTCATAGTGGTGAAATCTGGGCTTTTAATGTATCCATCACACAAATAGTGAACATTGTAATAGGTAATTTTTCAAACCTCCCCCACAGCCCTTTTGGAGTGTCCATTGTCTGTTTTTCCACTCTGTACATCCATGGGTACCCATTGCTTAGCTCCCACTTATAAGTGAGAGCATGTAGTATTCAACTTTCTGTGTCTGAGTTATTTCACTTAGGATAATGGCCTCTATTTCTGTCCATGTTGCTGTAAACTACATGATTTCATTCTTCTATATGTCTTTACGGCAGAGTAGTATTCCATTAGGTAGATATAATGGGACACACACACACATACCCTATATATACATATATGTATGTGTACATAGATACAAATATAAACACACGCATATGTAGATACACACATAGTAGGTATATACACACACACACATATATATGCATATGTGGACAAATATATAGAGAGACATACATATAAATATATAGACATATATACACACACATGTATATACACAATTATATAGACACACATAGAGAGAGAGATAGCTTATATGTATATAAGTTATCTTTCCCTTTAGGTATATTCCCAGTAGTAGTTGGACTGAATGGTAGTTCTATTTTTAGATCTTTGAGAAACCTACATATCATTTTAAATAAATTATACTAGTTCACATTTACACCAACAATGTATAAGAGTTTACTTTTCTCTGCATCCTTAGCAACATTGCTTGATTTTTGACTTTTTTATAATAGCCTGGTATAAAACAGTATCTAACAGCTGGTATAAGTGACTGCCAATATGGTATCTCACTTGGATTTTAATTTTGCATTTCCTTGGTTATTAGTGATGTTTAGCATTTATTTTCATACATTCATTGGCTGCCTGCTTGTCCTCTTTTGAAAAATATCTGTTTATATTCTTTGCCCACTTTTTAATGGCGCTACATGATTTTTTTCTCATTGAGTTCTTGAAGTTTATTTTAGATTCTGGATATTAGTACTTTGTCAGTTGCATAGTTTACATTTTCTGTTATTCTGTATGTTGTCTGTTTACTATATTGGCTATTTATTTTTCTGTGAGAAGCGTTTTTGGTTTGTCTCATTTGTCTATCCTTTCTGTTTTTAATGTTTGCTTTTGAGGACCTAGTCATAAATTCTTTGTGTAGGCCAACGTCCAGAAGACTTTTTCCTAAGTTTCTTTTAGGATGTTTAGAGTTATAGGTTTTAAATTTAAGTCTTTAACCCATCTTGAGTTAAATTTTGTTTATGGTGATAGATATGGGTCTAGTTTCATTCTTTTGCATATGACTATTCAATTTTTTTCAGCACCATTTATTGAATAGGATGTCCTTTCTCTAGTGTATCCAACAGCATATTAAAAAGATAACACAAAATCATGATCAAGTTGGTTTCATTCCAGCAATTCAAGAATGGCTCAGCATATGTAAATCAACACATGTGATTCACCACATAAAACAAAAAAAAATATGATCATCTCAATAGATACAGAAAAAGCATTTGATAAGAAAATCCAACATCCTGTCTTAGTAAAACCCTCAACAAAATTGTCATCAAAGAACATATCTCAAAATAATAAAAGTCATACATGACATACCCATAACAAATATCATAATGAACAGTGGAACGTTGAAAACATTCCCAGTAAGAACTGGAACAAGACAATGACCTTCACTTCTACCAGTCCTATACAACATAATACTGAAAGTCCTAGGCAGAGGAATTAGGCAAGAGAAATAATTAAATGGCATACATATTAAAAAGGAAGAAGTCAAAATATATCTGTTCACTGATGATGTAATCTTATGCCTGTAACACTGTAAAAACCCCTCTAAAAGACTTCTAGATTTGACAAATGATGTCAGTAAAGTTTCAGGATACAATATTAATGCACAAAAATTAGTAGCATTTCTAAATATTCATAATATTGAAGCTGAGAACCACATCAAGAACTCAATCCTATTTACAATAAGAAAAAATAAAATAAAATAGCTAGGAATATATTTAACCAAAGAGGTAAAAGATCTCTACAAGAAGAACTACAAAACACTGATGAAAGAAATTGTATAATAAATGCCATGAACACATTGAAAAATATCCTATGTCCATGGATTGGAAGAATTAGTATCATTAAGGTGACCATACTGCCCAAAGCAATGTACAGATTCAATGCAATTCTTATCAAATTAGCAATGTCATTTTTCACAAAATTAGAAAAAAAATTCTAAAATTTGTATAGAAACCCCAAGAAAGCCTAACTAGCAGAAGCAATCCTAAGCAAAAAGATCAAAGCTGGAGGCAGCACATTAAGGCTATAGTAACTCAAGTAACATGATTCTGGTATAAAAGCAGACACATGGGTATATGGAATAGAAAAGAGAACCCTGGAACAAAGCCACATACTTACAAACAACTGATCTTCAACAAAGTAGACAAAAACTCTTTTTCAATATTAATGTTTATATTTGTTATTCAATGTTGGCTGAAATGTTATTATCTGTGCTTTTAATTCCTCATGTAATCTTTTATTCCATTTCATTTCAAACTGGCCATTGTTTTACATAGGTATATATTTCCTATAAAATATTAACTTGGAACCTAGTAATCTATTAAACTATAATTTACAAAATGTGAAGTTAATCATATTAAGTTTTTGAAGTAATCAAATTTACTTTTAAAGTAATAAATACTTTACTATATCCTTTCTCATATTGATACCTTTCTTTATTCTCATTTCTAATTATAGTAGCTACTGTCTCCTAAACAATGTTACATAATAAAGTCAATAGTGGGAATCTATTTTATTTTTATTTTAAAAGGGATAATTTCTGCTATTTTTTCATTACCTTGAAGTTGGCTTCTTGACTAGTTTATTCTATTTCTATATATTCCAAGAATTTAAAAAATAATCCATTTATTGAAAATTTTACAATATTTAACATTATTTTTGCATTTTATAAAATGTTTTTTAGCATTTGTCAAAAGAATTGTATATTTTAGTATAATCATTTATTTGATCATAAAAATGCCTTTCTAATCTTATATTCTTGGTAGGATCTTTTCTTGATTGCTGTGCACTTTTTTTTTAAGTCAACGTGAATTATTTGTGTTACTATTTTATTTAGAATTTTGGAATTATTATTCAAAACTCGAGTTAGTTTAACTAAAGAAACTTCTTTGTGATAACTTCATTTGGATATAAAGCTGTCTTTCAAAAAATTAGAAACTTTTTCCCCCTTTTCTCAATTTTCTATGTTTTTTAAATTTAAAGGTCTTTGAGGTTGTGGGGACCAAGGTTCTTGACCTCTGAAAGATTTGTTTCTGGACTGATCAGGGGTCTGGCTGCTTGTTTTTGTGGTCCAGTAATAAGATTCAGACAGACATGGAAAGACGGGCATTTACTTCTGCAACCAGTTACAGGGAGAAGGCTGGAGTACCTCACCAGACCAGCTGAAAGCTGTAAGTTTTTCTCCAGTGCTTATACACATTCAAACCATATTTCTACCTGTGGAGTGCCCTGAAAGCTGAAGTGTTTCTCTATTTCTAAATATTTAAGTAGCATCTGGAGTCTGGAAAATTACTTCAGTTCCTAGGAAGAATTACTTTATCTGAACTGAGTCTTGGTACAAGGTGTGCAAGAATACCTATATTATTTTAATTAAACTCTAAGGTCTGAGAAAGCCAAGGTGGGGTCTTAATGGACATACGTTTACATTCTAGCCTTTGTATTAAGGCACAAGTTTCTTCAGTTCTTTAATGTTTAGTTTATGCACTCATCAATTACAGTAAAGATGTTGGTGAAGGCTGCTCTGGTTGCTAATGGAGATCTGGCCTGCTGCAGGTCTGCCAAAAAACACTGACATAGGACAGATTGATTAATAAGAGGAAGGACATACAAATTCATTTAATGCATGCACACTGAAATACATTCTGAGTCTTCAGAATGAAGACTCAACCTCCCAATGAGGTACAGAAATATATACACCATGTATGTTTACAGGTTAAAGAAAGAATGGCAGTTTGGATCTTGTTAAAATGGGTTATGGGAGGAGGGAGAAGAGGAATTTTATTGAGGGGCAATAAATAATTACTAGGATGAATGACTGAATCAGGAAACAGAAATTAACTTGTTCTCTTTGGAGTTTATTTCTTTATTTTTCTTAATGGATGGGGTCTTGCTCTATCTTCCTTGGTTGAAATACAGTGGTACAGACACAGCTCCCTGCGGCCTCCGACTACTTAAGTGATCACTTAAGCGATCCTTCTGCCTCAGCCTCTTGAGTAGCTGGGACTTCCAGCACACACCACTGCACTTGGCTAATTTAGTTTCATTTTTATTTTGTAGAGATTGGAGCTCACTATGTTGCCCAGGCTGGTCTTGAACTCCTGACTTCAAATAGTCCTCCCACCTAAGGCTTCCAAAGTGCTGGAGTTATAGTTGTGATCCTCCTGGTCCCTCTTTGGATTTAAATGACTGTTGGAGAAGTCATTATCTTGTAAAAGGAACTGTTCAGATGTGTTTACATTATTGGTCTTATTTTCTGTAATGGATAACGATGTAACAGGGAGGAGAAGAAAATACAATTATTCTTCTTGGTGGGCCTGGATCATAGGCAGATAAAGAAATTTCAACTTTTGTGGCAGGAAGGGGAAGGAGGAGGGGTCAGAGGCTTTGATACTTCCTTAGTTCATTTTGTCAAATGTCATATTTTAGGATAATGGCTTTTAAGCCCCAACAGTGTATGTTTATTTTAAATATTTGGAGTATATGTATTTCCACTGCCATTGATAAACCTATTTGAAAGAGGTAACTTTTTAAAATACAATAAATTTTTATAAATATTCATATGTTCTATAGATACTTTGGAGCTTTCTAACTCTTATGGCATCATTTTAGGTCATTTGTATTTTCCTAGAAATACAAATGCATAGCATTAATCACAGTAATCTTCTAATTCTCTTAATTCCTTCTAGATCTGAGGTTATTTTCTTATTCCTCTTTGGTTTTCTCCCATGATTCTTTATAAACTTAGTTATGTGTGTTAATTTTAAAAAATTATTTGTTACTTATAAAGAAAAACTAGAATTTTATTATTAGAAGTATTGGTGTTGCGGCTTTCCTGCTTCCAGTGCTTGGTGAGCAGGAGGAAGTGGCTCCCAATGGCTTCTCTACTCCCGTAGTTCCATGAGTGAGAATAAGTGTTACAGCTCTTTTAGTCCCACTGCCCGTAGCTCAGTGAGCTGGAGCACTACAGTTCCTGTGCTCCTGGAGTTTGGTGAGTTCTGGGTTCTTGTCCCACCAAGAATAAATCACACAGACACCAGAGGCTGCAGAGTGAGCAAGCTGGAGTAGAATATATTAAGTGACAGAGTAAGCTCTCACCAGAGCGGGAAGAGGTTTGCCAGCTGATGGACTGAGTTCAGGGTTTTTATGGACCAGGAAAATGTATTCTCTTCCCGAGTCCCCAAGGGGCCGTAGTTTCAAAGGCAAGAACTTCCCAGTGCCATACCTCCACCCACATCCCTATCCCGGAGACTAGAGGTCTTTGTTTGACTTTGGTGCCTGTGGGGGGGGAAGGAGTGGGGGGGAATGAGGG
>NW_016107420.1:2866710-2971248 GCF_001604975.1 Cebus imitator | reverse complement strand
GGGGGGAAATGAGGGGTGGGGGGGATGGGAAAAGATCAAAGATCAATCACTCCAGTGGAAGTTTAAAGAAACTCCTTTCATAGGACGGAAAACTTGAATAGTGCAGGAATATCTCCCAGATTAAAAGTCCCCTTCTCCCACAACTGGGTGGACTCCATTTTTGGATCCCCTTCCATGACCTCCTGGAAGCTGCTCTCTATTTCTTTCTCCTTTTTCTCTCTCTCTGCTTAAATAAATCACTTTATGCAAAAAATCTTTGGGACCTGATATTTACTTAAACAAGCCTACGGCACCTGGAAGTGTCCTCCCTCACATTCATGGGTAAATGAGGGACCAAGGGCCTGGAAGAACACATCCTAGCATGGGAGCTGCGCCTCCCCATGTCCTGAATCCGGTCTCACTACTGAGGACCCACCTTAACTACCTGTTGACTGATTTCTTTCTTCATCCTCTCTAATTATAATTGTCTTTATTTAAATCTTTGGAAAGCTTATTACCAACAAAATTCCATATATTTTAATAAAATAATCGGTATACAGTGTTTGGTCTGTTTTTATGCCTGCCAGTGGCTGCCCATTGACCAGTTGGCAGGCACTTCTTCTCCTCTGAGGGGTCCATAAAAGCCCTGGACCAGCCAGACTCATGGAGATAATGGAACAATCAGCTGTGGAGAGGAGATACCTACCCCTCAAGGTCCCCTCTCTGCTAGAGCTGAACATCCATGGGATATGGCCTGAGGGTTAGCCTCAAGAGGTTCTGAGGACATGTGCCCAAGGTGGTTGGATTATAGGGAAGACCAGCTGCAGAGAGGAGCTATCTACCCCCAGGATCTCCTCTCTGCTGAGAGCTGAGGAGATGACAGGATGACCAGATGCATAGAGGAGCTACCCATTCCAGGACCTTCTTTCTTCCAAGAGCTAAAGACTTATCCAGGCACCCTGGCTGCAGAGAGGAGCTACTCACTGAAAGTCTCCTCTGAGTTGTTATATCACTCAATGAGACATTTTCACCTTGCTTACTCTCTGTTTTAATGGCAATACAAGAAAACTCAGCTTCTAAATTTTATTTTGTTTAAGATAAAAGCCATATTATTTAGGTCAACTCAGAAGTAAGAACTACATTAAGAATATTGCTGATTCCTGAATATTGGTGACCTCTCTTGTGAATTGGGGGATATGGTTACCTTTGAAACTAACCCTTTTCCATTAGTAAATCATATAGAACAAAATCTGCTTAGTCTGTTTATGCCTAGTTCCTTTTCTTCTTCAGTTGTTATATTTGTTTTTTCTGTACTTTTACAGGAAACAAAAGTTATATTTTAAAATCTGAACCCACTTATTCTGTTCCATTAGGGAGACTTTATTGGGCTAATGAGTGAAGGCTAGATGAATCATTATTGTGTAATATAAGACATAACTTTAAATATGTTGTCGTTATTGAATCATGAAATAAAGCATCTAAAAATAATAATGATTACTTTCTGGGCAATAGAACTCTTCAAGCACAACTACATGACTATATTCAGTGGTATCTTAAAAGCATTTCCTGAATTGGTAAAATATTAAAGTAGATGGATAAACGGTGCCCAAGAGAGTGGATGGAGCCCCTGCCTCCTCCTGGCCTCCACTAGCTCAATGGAGTGGGCAGCCCTGGCCACACCTCCTGCACTGCAGCCTGGTATCATAGCAGCAGCACTCTAGATAGGCCATCGCTACCATCAAATGTACACCTTACATGCATTGATTGGTGTCTGCCTGTAAGTTCTGTTCTTTTAAAATGTATAAAACCAAGCTATAACCCAACGAGCTTGGCACATGTCCACAGAACCTCTTGAGGCTATCCCTCAGGCCAAATATCCCTCATATTTGATTCAGAATAAACCAGCTAAATTATTTCACAGAGTTTGATTCTTTTTTATCAACATGTCCTCCTTTTTCCATACAGGAAGGGGACATATTTTCCTGGAATATTACCATATAAGACCAACTTAGTTTCTTCTACATGATTTTCATAAGGCCCCCTTTGTGTATGTGCCTCTGTAAAGCCCCAGACTCCTTTTTCTTTGAGATGTTATTCATTAATGGAAATTTCCCCTATTGCAATATTATGAATAAAGCCATCCTCCTAATGGCCCTATTAACTGATTTCACATTTTAGTGCCAATATATATAAAGGATAGGCTCTTATTTTTGGATCCCCATTTATTTCACTCAGGTAATGAAACCTTTCAGGCCTTTATAACTTGCTATCTGAGGGCATTACAGTCAATATTGTTCCTGATTCTGTGTCTTGAATTCTTGTCCATTGGTAGCAAAGTAAAGATTTGATTTTGATTTTTTAAGTACCCACTCAAAATCTGGTGCTAATTTCTTCTCAATTCATAGGCTGCTCATTTGGCAATTTCTGTAAACAGATAAATGTTTTATAAAGCTCTCATTTCCATGGTGTTTGTGAAGGCAGAGAATCTGCATTGCCAGTCATTTCTATGTGTGTATTTGCATATTTGAGATAAAATAAGAATTTTATGCCCAGTGGAAAGAAAATTGCTAATATTTTTGTTTTGTACTTGACCCCTGGCTAGAGTTTTAGAACTGAACAGATATACTTTTTGTATTCTAACAAAAAATGTCTGTGTAAGCCGGGCATGTTGGCTCACGCCTTTAATCCCAGCACTTTGGGAGGCCAAGGCAGGTTGATCACGAGTTCGAGAGATCAACCATTCTGGCTAACATGGTGAAACCCCGTCTATACTAAAAATACAAAAATTAGCTGGGCGTGGTGGTGCGCGCCTGTAGTCCCAGCTTCTCAGGAGACTGAGGCAGGAGAATCACTTAAACACGAGAGGCAGAGGCTGCAATGAGCCGAGATCACACCACTGTACTCAAGCCTGGTGACAGACTGAGACTCTGTCTCAAAAAAAAGAAACAAAAGAAAAAGAAAAAATGTCTGTTTTATTTTGTCACTTTAATTAAACATAGTACTGAATGTTCTAACCAGAACAATTAAGCAAGGAGAAACAAAGGCATTCAAATAGTAAAAGAAGATATAGAATTATCTTTTTTATACATAAGTCACGATCTTATATGTAACAAATACAAAATTCCTAGTTTTCTGCACACACATATACAACTATTAGAACACATTATAAATTCAGCAAAGTTGAAGGATACAAAAGTAATACTTCATTCTTAAAGTATCCTTAGCGGCCGGGCGCGGTGGCTCAAGCCTGTAATCCCAGCACTTTGGGAGGCCGAGGCGGGTGGATCACGAGGTCAAGAGATCGAGACCATCCTGGTCAACATGGTGAAACCCCGTCTCTACTAAAAATACAAAACAAAAAAAAATTAGCTGGGCATGGTGGTGCGTGCCTGTAATCCCAGCTACTCAGGAGGCTGAGGCAGGAGAATTGCCTGAACCCAGGAGGCGGAGGTTGCGGNTTGCCTGAACCCAGGAGGCGGAGGTTGCGGTGAGCCGAGATCGCGCCATTGCACTCCAGCCTGGGTAACAAGAGCGAAACTCCGTCTCAAAAAAAATAAAAATAAAAATAAAAATAAAGTATCCTTAGCTCTCCTCCATACATCATTCTTCAAACAATCTGAATATGTGGAGAAAATGTATTTTAGTACTAGATACTATATACATATAACAATACTTGCTTTATTTTATTATATTTATCATCTCTTTATATATATATCTAATCATTTACATACATGATTAGTGATGGGAAAACTACTTTTATCATATACTGGAATCTATGTTTTGTTACAATACAATATTTTCGTGTTAGAACAGGGACAACTTAAATAACTTACGTGGTATACACAGTTAGTAGGGACAGCATTGAACCACAAAATGGAAGTCCATGGTCCTTCCCTTTACACATTCTAAGGTAGGAAGATCTGAATTACGTGTGAAAGGAATGCACAAAAGGAAAGTGATGGAGAATCCTAAAGGTTGTACTCATACTAGAATTGCAAAATCAGTTAATGAATATTAAATAACAAAACAGTTTTCTCTATAGCTCAATTCATTCCTTGTATTTTAATTTGATCTGTTGTAGATTTTGAGCATAAATAGGCCTCAATTTAGATGGCATATTCTCTGATAAAAATATATTTCTTTGTTATGCCTGTGTGTGAGTGTCAGAATGTCTTTTTGAGTGTGTTTGAGAGTATGAAAAGTGTAAAGACAGGGCCCAGAGAAACACAGAAAAACTACAGAGATAATTTAAAAAAAATCTTTAGACTTGTATTTCTCTCTTCTGTTCTAGTCTTTGGATAATTCAAGTTTCTTCATTAAGAAATAATGTAGATAACAAATTTAAATGCATTCCACTATACATGTGCCACTCAGTGTCTTTCAAATTCTTATACATTATAAAATTCCCCTAACAAAACACACTAATTATACTGAAAATGTATTTTTTTAAAAAATTGAAGTTATATATGTTAATTAAAAATAGGATTTCTATGTAATAAATAAATTTATAAAAGTAGAGATTTACACATTATGATGAAGCCTGCTACACTTAAAAATTGTAGGTAGCCTACATTTAAAAATAGTTTGTATTGTACTCTCAAAGCCTCTGAATGCCCATAACAAGAATATGTTCCCTGTGTATCACTTTTATCCCAGCAGGAAATAATAATATACAACTCACCTAAAGGGTTTGAAGTGAATATTAGTTGCCTAAAAAGCAGGTAAAAGTTACTTCCACCACACAAGGAAATCTCTAAAGAAGTGATATTGAATTGCACATGATAAATCCTCACACTCTCTAAACTACTGTTTAAAAAATACCAAATATGAAAAATACCAAATTTTCTCAATATGTTGAGTATTCTGGCATAGAAGTGTAATAAAAAGGGGAAATATGAGAATATGAAGAAATTTAAACTTAAAAAATATTAGATGGAGCAAAAAGAGAGTTGATGTGTTTTAGGCAGTTAGTTGGGAAAGAAATGGTAATAAATATAAAACGAGCAGAAAGGTTAGAAAAAAAATTATTACCTACCTGTGTATCCGTTAAAAGCAGAACACAATGACATGTGGAGAAATCAAATTATTAAGCTCATAATCATCAAGGAGATAATAAGTATGTATATATAATTAGAAGAGAAATATACAAATTTAGGGGTTGATTTCAACCATATATCAGAGCTTTTGTGATTAACATGTTAATTTGAGAAAGATTTAAAATAAAAATTAAATATTTTTATTTATCTATGTATTTATTTGTTATATTTTACATGTAAATCAAGAGCAATGAAGAGAATAAACACCATAGATACACAAAAAAATAAACACTGAGAAATAAATAGGAATAACATATTGGCAGAAATGTCTACAGTTGGGTGGAAGTGGTGATGGTGGTGTTTGTGTGTGTGCATGTCTGCATGCACCTTACAATTGATATTGTGTTGTATATATTCTCCAATGAATTGTTTATTCAATATAAATGAAAATGAAAAGTCTCTAGGACAGTGTTCTGAAAGCATTTACTGACTTTTTTAGTTTTCTGCAATTTATTTACTGAATTCCCTGTTTTTTGGTTTTATATTTTCAAAAACTGTGTAAGGACAGGTATGGAAGAAAGAAAAGAAAGTTGGGGTTAGGTATTGTAAAGGATAATGTCAAGTGCATTTCTCAGGTGCACTTCAGTCAAAAACTAGGCTGAATTCTTACTTTGCCACTTCTTAGCATGGCCTTCAATTTGTTAATTTGTCTTTTCAGATTTAGTTCATTACTTGTAAAATCTGAATAGTGTAATGTATTTAATGGAGAATGACGAGAACTAAATTTAAGTACCAATATAATGCCTGTCACAGAATAAACACTTGATGTTTAGAAATTACTTTTATAAAATGCTTAGGAACTTAGTGATTACATAATTGCATGAATGATAATTCACAGATTTTCCTGGATGGACTGAAACATATAACTGCAAATATAGGAGGTGATTATGGAAATTAATCACATTTTAAACAATAAGCAATGCAAATATTTCTGTGCTTATAATTTGCACTTACATATTTTCTGCATTTAGTGCACAAACATATTCAGAGACAAACATGCTGCTGCATTTTATTTGGATCACAGTGTAAATGTGCCACAATGTTTTCTCCATTCATCAGTATATAGCTGAGATTGTCCATATCGTTACTTACTAATATATACATATTAAATTGATGCACAGACTTCCTTTTTTCTGAGACAAGATCTCACTCTATTGTGCAGGCTGGAGTGCAGTGGTACCATCTTGGCTTACTGCAGCCTTGACCTCCCAGGTTCAAGTGATCCTCCCACCTCAGCCTCACCAGTAGCTGAGACCACAGGTGTGCATGACCATTTCCAGCTAATTTTTGTATTTTTTATAGAGACAGGTTTTCAGCATGTTGCCTAGGCTGGTCTCAAAATCCTGGGTTCAAACTATCTACCCGCCTTAGCCTCCCAAAGTGCTGGGATTACAGATATAAACCACTGTGCCCAGCTGCAGGATGCATAGACTTGTATATTATCAATGTGTTGAAGCTTACTTAACTTTTTTTTTTCTCTCTCTCTCTCTCTCTTTTTTTTTTTAATGGAGTCTTGCTCTGTCACCAGGCTGGAGTGCAGTGGCATGATCTCGGTTCACTGCAACCTTCACCTCCCGGATTCAAGCGATTCTCCTGCCTCAGCCTCCCAAGTATTTTGTACTTTTAGTAAAGATGGGGCTTCACCATGTTGGCCAGGGTGGTCTTGATCTCTTTACCTGGAGATCTTCCTGCCTTGGCCTCCCAAAGTGCTGAGATTACAGCTGTGAGCCACTGTGCCGGCCTAATTTTTTCTCTTTTGATAGAAATTAATGTTGTTTCAAAAATTTGCTTTTGTAGTAGTCTTTTATATTCTCATTTATGTGCGTATATTAGTTCAGCTAGAAAAAAACTGCTTGAGTTTATAGACTTTTAAAATTTTGTAAAAATAGACAAGCCTACATCCAAACCCAATATACTTTTGAGTTCACAAGTTTGCTGTTGTAAGAGTCTGTCTTTACTCCACACACCTACACATTCTATAACTCTAGATATCAAAAAACTTTTGCATGTTTACTAACCTAGGGGAGAGAGTAAAGCTTCATTTTTTCAAGTTTATATTCCCAGCTACTACCAAAACTGCCTGTTTTCCATGCTTAACTAATAATTTGTATTTATTATGTCTGTATGTGCTTATGAATGTGTATGTGTCACATGTTTCTTTGTGTTTTTTAATTTATTTTTCTACTGCTAATTTTATTTTATTATTAATTTTAAAGGCTATTTGGCTACATATGCTGAAAATACTTTTAATCCACTCTGTCACTTGCCTTTTTACTTGTTTTATAGTTCATTTTGCTTTACTTGGTATTATATATACTTAAATGTGCAGTCTTTCCTTTATAAATCATAAAATGATATTATCTTGCTTAACAAGATTTGTGACACTCAAAATGATTTCAAATTATTATCTTGATTTTTAATAATTATTTTAATGTGTTTTATAACATTTACATAAGAAATACATTTAGTTCCATTTGAGAATAATGTAGGTCAGGATTTTAAATTTTCAAAATTGATTCCAAGTTAGCAAGCAAGTATTTTCTAACTTGTCTATCCTTCTCTAATTGGAAATATCAAATATCATAAGCCAATTTTTCTATATGGGTCTATCTTTTAGTGTGCTTGTTCATATTGTCTATAGATCCCTAAGCCAATACCATTGTATTTTAATTGTGATAAATTTAGAGTTATGATATCATGTAACATAATCACGATTATTATTTTTAAAAGTAGTTTGCCAATAATACATTGCAGTAGAATTGTTAAATCAAGTTTTAAAATCACATAAAAGTCATAATATAATGCTTAAAATATTTATCCCTCAAAAATAGGCCTGATACGGTGGCATGAGCCTACAGTTCCAGCTACTCAGGAGGCTGAAGTGGGAGGATTGATCCATTTCAGGAGTTTGAGGCCATAGTGCATTATGATAGCACCTGTGAATGTCCACTGCACTCCAGCCTGGGCAACAGAAGGAGACCTAGTTTCTAACAAGATAAAAAAAAAGTAATAACGAAAGACGGACTATGTTAGTGTTTGCTTCCACCACAAAGAACCTATTTAAATAATCTAATTCTACCCTGTAGATGCTTAAATATTGATAAATCAGAATTTATTCATTTTTAAGTATAAATTTCTAGAACTATACTGTCACTGCATAATTTTCATTATTCAAATGTAATGAAAACTATTATGAAAAGTGTCTATTTTATTTCCCAGGAGTGAGTATTTTAACAGTGTAAAATGCAGTAATTTTTTTCAAAATAAAATTTTATCTTAATTGTTTGCCAGGAAGGTTATATGTATTTCTACAAAGATTCTGTCATAACATAGTATGTCAAGATTTTGAGAAGAAATGTTGCTGGTATTATTAAATTATATTCAATTAATTACAATTTCTGGTGGGCTTCTATTTATTTTGTATCTGCTAAAAAAAGATTGTGCAATATTTCCTTTGTACCCTAAGACACATATGAATTCCTTTTGAGACGTAGATAGAAGTATTATTTCTGACATTGGAATCAGAAAAGGGTAACAGACAATAACATGGCTGATTACTAAAGTAGGAGATGTAAATTCTGCTACATTTCTATGCATTAAAAGCCTCAGAATCCCTGAATTTTAATATAAAATACAATGAAGTGTATCAAATGAGATTCCCCTATCTTGCCTAGTAATAATGTGAACACTGTAAAGGGCAAAAAAATGCCTTTAAAAAACCTTGCCTCACTAAGTTTTGAGAATATCTCATTTTATTTCAAAATCTTATTGAACTTTTCTACATTTTGTTCCATGACTGACTTTTACAATATTAGTGTCTTGGTTGTCACCTCACCTAAAGAACAAGAGAGAAGAATGGTGAATGATTCGATGGCAAGATATAATCTCATAATTGGATGTGATGAAACTAAAGATGCAGAAGTACGTTAAAAAAAAGAATAATCATGTATTTCAACTATGACAGGGTGTCTGCTTAACCATGCTCTATTCATAGTGATGAACAGTAGTGGCACTCAAATAGCATAAGCTTTTAAAAATACAAAACCATAGCCTATTATTTGCCTCTAAAGGGAATTCAGCTTAAAATGAAGCTCCAATTTCTCTAATAAATGATGGAGTTCATATATTATTGTGGCTGTGAGATCTAGCTTGATTAAGACATAAAATTTCACTAGACAGTTTTAAGCTGTAAGAAAAGAAGTCAGAGTAACCTTATTTTTCAAGCATTCAAGCTAATATTTCCTATAACTCCACAGTATACAAAGAGTGTATGAAAGCCTTATTTTATATGAGTGTAATTAAATCATCAAGATAAAACATAGTTTATTAGTTAATAGCATGACCTGCAGAGTTAGATGTCCTGTATTCAACTCCTTGATCTAATACTTACAACCTGTGTGACTCTGGATATGTCCCTGAACCTCTCTGTGGCTTAGTTTCATCAACAGTAGAAGAGAGGAAATAAAAATACCCCTGTCATAGGATTGTTAGAATAATTATCTTAATATTTATAAAAACTTAACAGAAATGTTTATTTTGTGAAGTGGAAGCACATTAGAATATTTTAGTGGGAGGGGAAATATGATTTAATTTTTATTTAAAAGTATTTCAATTGCTGCTAAATGTGTGCAGGGCATTATGGGATTGGGAAAATTAGTGTAAAATGAAATAAATTACATGGTTTTTGAGGTTACCCAAATTTTAAAAGTTGATGATTTGACCAAGTTTAGCAGAAAATATGGGTAAATATTTTACAGGTAGAGTCAACAGAATTTTCTGGAAGATGGTTATATGCTAATGGGCTATTTTACAGTGAAATGGAGCAGCCTTATGGTCATCTCCAAGGACATTTGGATGTCCGATTTTGACATTTGGCAAAGATAAAGACAACTGATGTAATAACTAATGGATGATTTATGATGTGCTTTTTATATTCTGATATTCCCTTGGAATACCCAGTCCTGAGTGGCTTTCACCTGACTTGTTAGACAGTCTAGCTTTGCTATATCAACAAAGAGAAATAAAGGAACCTACTAAGAAATCTTACCTTTAATTATTTTGAAATTATAATTTGTCATACAAATCTTGCCAGTTCAATCTAGAGAAAAAGAACGCCCTGGTGAGAATAAGAAAGACTCTCGGGAGTTTGTGCCTGGTTATCCCTCAGACCCCATGTTTGCCTGCAGTCTCTTTGTCATGGAAGTATGCTTGTGGGCTCTTTCAATATCTAGATGTCTTCAATCTTTGCAATGGGATTTGGGGATTAAGCGAAAAAGAAGAATCAAGTATAATACTTAGGTTGCTGACTGGAGAAACTGGCTAAACTGAATGCTGATTGAGCACTGCTAAGGTATGGTTTTATAGCAAAAGTTAATTTTGTATATGTTAACTTTGACATGCTCATTAATTGGAGCATATTAAGTGGTGATACTATGTAAATAGCCTGAAATTCAAGGAATAGACTGGGCATATACATATATATATATATATATATATATATATATATATATATAACATAGGCCCATGGTTTTAAATAACATGAGTAACATTATGTTATTACATATAACATAACATATAACATATACATAACATAACATATATATAACATATAATGTATATATAACATCATGAGGAGAGTTATAGCGTGAATTAGGTGTCTATCAAAAGAGAAGGAGCTAGAAAAGAAGAGAAGGAAGGTAGAGTTAATGAAGTATTATGGAAAACTAGGTGTGCATTGGATAAAACATCAAGAGAGTGTTTTAGGAATTCATCAACTGTGTTAAATATTTATGAAAATATCAGTAAGATAAAAAGTCAAGTAAGTACTATGAGATTTGGCCACATGGAGGACACTGATAATTTTAAAAATAGTCATTTAAGTAGAAATGTGAGGGAGCAGTCTAATTTAAGTGGGTTGAGATGAAGTCTTGATGTTTGCACTTTTTAGAAATTCTTTCTAGAGATTCTTTTTCATGTAGCAAAGCAAAGAAATGGAGGCAGCGGTTATTTACTTGGGATGGCAGGGGTGATGATTTTACTTTTCTTTAAAATAGAAGGTAGTATAGTATGTGGGTATCTTATGGAATTGATCCAGTAGAGGGTAGTAAATGAATGAGATGGATGAAGAAAAAAATAATTGAAGAAGAGCTGTCCTTGAGAAGTCAGGAAAATAAGCTCCAAAGCATAAAGGAAGAGACTGAATGTTAATAGAAGTAAGACTGGATATTCATCAAATAGGAGATTATAGGTATTGGTAAAGGAAAGTCTATAGATAAGAGCATAAACATGATGATAGGAAAATGAAGAAATATTAGATTTTATTCTATTTTCTCAATAAAGCATGGACAAGTTTACAAATTGAAAATGAAAGTGGAAAGAAAAGTAGCAAAAGGATTGAGAAGAAAACAGAATGAGACATTTATGTGTGAAAGAAGGGACTCATGTAATGGTAGAGTCAGATTATTGCTCTGCAGCCTCATTTTGTTATTTGAGCTGCATGCTGTTCAGTTAAGCAGAGCTTAAGTTCCTGATATTCAGATCAACTCTTTTCCTCATTAGGTAAAAATTCTATCTACTTCCATTGCTACCAAGATTACACTAATTCTAGAGATGAAGAAATATCTGTAAGATTGTTTAAAACTCAGTACAATTTTCTCTGAGCTGAAATTTTCATATGGGAAATAGAAGGAAATTTTTTATATAATTAATTACAATCATCATTTGAATTATCTTTGAAATATTCATATTTATACATATACCTATATATATGCATATATGTGTGTATTTTGCTTTAATCATTTGCCTAAAATATTGTTCTGAGATCAACATGCTTAGTTATCTCAATTTCTAAATTTTTATAAATTTCTCATTAGACTGTTTGAAATAATAGTAAGGTAGATGTTGCTTTTACCCTGTTTGATTTTTCCTGAGCATGTTACTTTCTTGCAAGCCACATAATATTTCAATTAATTTAGTGTTTCACTGATGCATACTCTATTGTAATTGCTATTTCTATAAATATACCTTCATATATTTTCCTCTAAAAGATGTTCTGTTGAGATTCTAAGCATGCAAAAGTACCGCACTCTGTCTATTTACTCGGCTTTGTACATATCCCTAACATCTCTGGAGATATTTGCCACTAATGCAAGTGGGTGTTTATATACTAAGTGTTTGTTTATTCATGGCAGTTCCAAAATGTTTGGAAAGTGATAATAAAAATCAGTAATCCTGTGGTCATTGGAATGCTCTCCAAATTTCAATTTTAGTTGTATTTGTATTCTCAACATTCCATGAACACTCACAGTAGTTTAATCACTGTTTCCTTTAAAGTAACCTAGAAATCCTGTTGCCACAATGACTGCACTTAAACAGCTGCATAAGTTAGATAGTGGCCCTCTGGTTATTGTGTCTTGAAGATTACAGTCGTTCCTATATTCATGTATCATTCTCAATGCTAAAATACACACACTCTCTCTCTCTCTCTCTCTCTCTTTCTCTCTCTCCCCCCACCTCCTTCTCTCTCTCTTTCTCCGTGCATTTCTATATGCCATGATACACACTTCCGTTCTATATGTCATGATATATTAGCTTTAGAAACACACCCCTTAAACAATGAATACAAGTTTTTTTGTCTGAAGTAATTATTTTAAAAATTGCCTATTATGAAAGAAATGGATATATTGATCAATTAATCTTCTTTTATTGTTGTCTTAGCAAAGAAAAGTTCTTCAATTATCCAATCACTCATATTAGTTTCCTATAGCTGTCAGAATAAATTACCTCAACCTTGGCTTAAGACAGAAATTTATTCTCTTTCAGTTTTGGAGGCATGAAGTCTGAAATCGAGGTGTCGGCAGGTTCACATTCTCTTCAAAGGGAACTCCACTGGAGATGAGTTTCTTGTCTCTTCCAGGTCCTGGTGGGGGCTAGCATTCCTTGTTTTGTGACTTCATCACTCCAATCCCTGCCTTTATGGTCACACTGTCTCCTCCTATTCTCTTCATGATCTCTCCCTCTGCCTCACTCTTATAAGGCCACTTAGTGAATTGTGGGGCCACCAAGAAAACCCAGGAAAAGCCCTCCCCTCCAAATTCTTAGCTTGGTAACACATTTTGCTATATAAGGTTTTAGTCACATATTCTAGGGATTAAGATGTGAACATAACTTCTTAGGGGTGACTTTTAAGCTTCCTACGGTCACTATCATTAATGGAGAATAGATTTTGATGCTAAACTTATTATATACTCTAAGTGTTAATGAGAATGAAGCATTAGGTAGTGGACAGTGAAACTCAGAGGGAAGATCTCCCAGTGACTTGGTAACACGTGAACACTAGGCAAGATGGCGACATGTACCAGCCAAGGAGGAGTTGGTGTTTCTTCCTTTGCACCCACTACCCATCTCCTTTCTCTGTGGCTGCATTCTTCAGTGTGTTCATCTTACTAACAAATATAATAAACTTCAGGAGTGAGCATATAACTACTCTATAAAATTACAGTAATTTTGGAATAAAGTGTCACTCTGGTTTAAAAAAATCTAAATAACACATTAAATTAATAAAGAAAAACTTTGACACCACTATACAGAGTGAATAAACTTATAAATGGTCATTTCCTAGTGTATAAATTATAAAAACATTACAAATTAATACACCAGAAGCTGTGCTTTTATGATTATTAATATTCCAGTTTATCAGTACTTTCCGTATCATGAATTCTGGCTGGAAGACAGATGACAATAGGAAAAAATAGAAACACAAGAAAATTAGAATATCAAGTATGATAATAGCTGATATGTATTGAACATTTACTACTAACAAGTATAGAATAAAATATTAGTGTAAGATTTTGTACTAATAACTGACTTTTTCTTCACTTTATTTCATTTCTGTTGATTTCAGAGATGAAGAAATGGAGGCACAGAACATTTAAGTGTGTAACTTAAAATTACAGAGCACAATGCTAGGAAGTGTCATTTAGAAGTCAAAGACAGACGGTCTGCTTAAAATGTCTAAATGCTTATTTTCTATGCCATGCTATTTCTCAGTAAAGTATTATCTTGTAAAAGGAATATCTTTATTAAAATCCTTAACTTTCATTTTATTTTATAATCAATAGAAATTTTGTTCTACATCAGAGGTGATGCAAGTCACTTATGAGCTCTGTCCTCTTAGAGCTACAATGAAAGTCTCTTATCTAAACAGAAGTTCCTTTCTCAATGTGCAAAGAAATGCCTTTGTGTCAATCTTGCTCGTTACGTAGTTTTGTCAGGAAAATAATTGTCACTGCTACGTTTTGGAGCGCCAAACAATTATTTCAAATAAAGGATAAAATTGAGTCACTCTATATTCAAAATTATCACAGCTTCCAATTATTGATCCTCTATCTATAACCACATACATTATCTTTAACTCTCAGGAAAATTATAGAGATGGGAAAGTTGAGATTCAGGGATTTGGGGCTTGATGAAGCTCATTCAGCTAGTAAATAGATGAGCTGGGATTTGGATCAATCTTGAGTTGACTCCAAAGTTTGTGATTTTTCTACTAGGACAAATTGCATTTGACAGTATCTTAAATAGAAGCCAGTTAAACTAACAAACACTTCCAAAAGTGTGTTAATTTCATATACGTTATAGCTAAGAGACTAGAAAATTTGGCTTAATTTACAATAGAGTGAGTACAGTTATAATTATGAGAGGAAAGAAAGTATATTCATGCATCTTTAGGCTGAAATTTCTCAATCAGTTCTAAGTTAATAACCATATCATCCCTTAAAAAAAATAAAAAGTTTATGTCTTAGGCCACCCCTTCCAGAATAAACTCCATAAAACATTAATCTAACTATTACCATAGTATGCAGGTACAACTGGGAAAATAAAACATAATCTTCAGTGACTTGGTGTTTTTAAGTGTGCCTCCAACTTCACTGGTGTCTGTCACTTTTTTTCAGTAGAAGTTGTTGATGGATCAAGCAGAAACAACAGAAACTATACTGTATTAATCAGTATCTAAATATTTCTACTTTATTTCTTTTTGAAATGAAAACTGTAGAGTTTCACACCACACTCTTCTGGAGAATATAATGACCTTAGCAGTGCAATTGCCAGTGCTTTCACAATTATAAATCCAATCGTTGACAATTTACTCTAAATCATTTGTCACCTTTGCAATCCAATCCATAAATTCTTATTTAAGTACCAACATACCTAAAAAACCCCAAATACCTTCAGTAACTATAATTATTATCCTTAGCTTACATATGTAAAATAAATTTTAAAAAATCACATACTTCAAAACCAACTGTTGTATTGAATACATGATAAATACAATTTTATCTGGCAATTAAGAATAGAATAAAATAATTAAGCCTAAAAAAAAAAAAAGAATCTCAGCTTACTTAAATGGGTCTCAGAAGTTCAAGGAGATGAAAACTGTTCTTTAGTTCATAATATTAATAATGCTGATTTGTAAATATGATAAACACAAATTTCCTGTAGCCCAGCTATTCAGAACCTGGAGTATTCCTATATTCTGGCTACTGGTTTTCTTGATGCAGTTTTATAGAGACAAAGGCAACACTCACAACAGGAGAAATTAGAGCTCACGGATAGCTGTATATTTTCAGATCCATGTCTATTGGGAGTAAGGACTTGACTCTAAGGGCATAATTATAGATTGTGTCATGGGAAAACTTTACTAACTCCTTTAGATAACAACTTCAGAAGGCAAATAGGAAATGTGAATCATTCTTGCTCCTTTCAATAATCTACTATATATTTATTGTATTGTGTCAAAGGCATAACTAACGATATATCCAAAATCATTAGAACTTATCAGGACCTTCTTTAACAACTCTTGAAGTCAGAAAGTAGAAAATAAAAAAGCCTAATCTTCGTCGTCAAATTCCAGAGTCACTGTTTAACAGCTTTATTTTAACGTACATAGTAAGAATACGTAATTTCCTTACGCTTCATGCCTTTTTTCCACACTAAAGAGGGATAATAGTAATTACTCAATGAAATCATTTTGATGTATCAATTAGCATACAAAAATCGAAGTAGAGTAAGTATGGAACAAATGATAACTCTTCCTAAGTTCTACATTTATATTATGAGGTTTGAAGGTTTGGCCCAGAATTTTGATTTCTAAAGAAAATGGATTCCTCCAAGCAGACTATAACATACAATGATTTGTTGAGTGTGTCTCTGATACTCTTATTTTTTATGATTTAATACCTGATATACCTAAATCTTCTTTTTCTCATTCCCCATGCTTCCAGTGTGGAACATCACGAATGTTTAGTCTGATATCCTTCTACTCTGGTGTCAGCTTCTTGAAATGACACTCTGGTTTTTGTTTGTTTTATTTTCGCATTGTTTGTTAATTTTTGTTTAGGCCACAAAAATAGAAAAAATAAAAAATAATTGGGCTCCTAGATTCCAAAGTAAATTGTTAGGTGATTTATGCAGAATAGTACAGAAGATCCCTAAAACCAGTTTGCAATTCTTAATCCATCACTAATTTGATGTTACAAGGGTTTAGATTATTGGAAGCTTGTGGGTTTCTCTGAAGAGAGTGTGCTATTTTTAAAAATATTCTTCCACCTCATTTAGGTTTTGAAGGTATTTTATGTGTCCTAGAACGTGTGTGAAACTATGAGCTAGTGGCTAACTCTCCTGAAAAAAAGTGAAAAAAGAGAGTGAGCTGTTTATGGAATGAGCCTGTTGCAACAGGATAGATGGTTACATTTGCAAATTACCTGCTCTATGGTAGATAGGAGGCCATAGTTATGTGATTATTAGGAACTAGTTGAAAGACCTGATGCTTATCTGCAATGCCAGTATCAGTCTATAGTTGCTTTAAAAGGAACAATTGTGATCCGGATGGTATCGGAGGGCGATGCTACCAACACCCAACGAGGCTTGATTACATCAATCATGAAAGAATTTGAGGGAAAATGTTAAGAAGCCGGTTCAAGAGGAAACACTACCTAAGCCAAAAGAGTCGCTTACTACCCTCCCATAATTAATTCCAAGAAGCAAGCAAGATAACCTGAGAAATAAAATGAGCTTCAATTAGAATTATCTAGAGTAAAACAACCCTGAGTTACCCATGTGCCAGTCAAGTAACGGTTTCCCTGCCCTACTGCTTCCTTACTACAACTTTGCCCCCAAAAGGCAGTCTAGTGAATGGGGAAGAAAGGATAAAAACATAAAAATGGCAAATTTAAAAGGTACCAAAATTTCCTTTTATCCAGAGTTGGTCAGCCTTTGCTAGGGAAAAGTTGGGAAGGGATTTTACTTTTTCTGACTTTGGAAGAATTTTAGGATTTTTGTGTATCCTAATTAGACAAGTCCTGTAGCACTTGAGCTCTTGCTTTCTAGCCACTGTCACCAGGTGGTGACAAGGAACACCATTCCATCCAGTACTGGATGTTTGTCTGCTGCTATAGTGGTGTCTTTATTACACAGGAGTGAAAAGTCATAGCTCTTTTCATTCATATTTCATATGCAAACACGACTGAATGGCCATACGGAAACACGACTGAATGGTTATGAACTTTAGGTTAGAGTGGCAGAATCCAGAAAAGTTTCCAGTCTAACTACTTCATCACAAACACATAGCTCCTTTGTGTGTTGGCATTAATTTACCAGCCTATTTCTCACTTTTCGTGGCTTCTGTTTTCCAATTTTGATTAGCAAAAAATTGTCCCAAGCAGATAGGTAATGTGATAATTTCCTCAAAGGATTTCTAAGAATTCTTATTAACTACCCCCAGCTTCTCACTAAGATCTTAAAATGAGGCTCCAAGAGAGAGAAAGCCTTCAAACCCCAATGTTCTGTCAAGCACTTTTCCTAGTCAGTGGGAATTGTATTTTCCCATGACAAAGGGCAAATAATCTGCTCTTCCTCACTTATGAGAGCAGTATTGGGGGTATATTTAGGTATTTGTTCCTCATCTAGCAACATCCTGTTATTTAAAAATCTTAAATATTTCTATAGAAAAAGAGGAGAAAATTTCTTCAGAAGGGTTTCTTCTTTAACACATGCACATACATACATAATATACATATATATGTATGTGTGTGTATATATATATATATATATATATATATATATATATATGCAATATGCAGCCTACATTCAACATGGCTAACAGTCAGGGAGTGGTGGCTCATACCTGTGAGGCTGAGACAGGCAGATCACCTGAGGTCAGTTCAAGACTATCCTCGTCAATATGGTGAAATCCCATCTCTACTAAAAATACAAAAATTAACTGAGCTCGGTGGTGCATGCCTATAATCCCAGCTACTTGGGAGGTTAAGGCAGGAGAATCACTGGAATCCAGGAGGCATAGGTTGCAGTGAGCAGATATCATGCCACTGCACTCCGGCAGCCTGGGCAACAGAGACAGGCTCCATCTGAAAAAAAACAAAACAAAACAGGAAGATTAAACATTTAAATTCTACCTGTCCAAACCCAGCTGCTCTGTCTTGTTCTCTTTGGGAAGTCTCTGCTTCAGCAGGCATTAAATACAGGTGCTTTTCACCTTATTGGAATACATCATGAAATAACGAAAATAAAATGGGTAAACATGCTTTTGTTTCTATATTATTTTATCATACATTCTTTTTAATTATCCTTCTCCAACTAGCCAATTTGCTGAGTTTTTTTTAACCTCTTTAAAAAGATGCTTTACATTCCTAATAATGCATGTTAATCCCGTTAAACTCAGTGTAGTAAATATGGCATAAAAATATTGTGATGCATTAAGCCCCGTTACAGTTAATACAGTAACTCTTGCAATTTGTCTGCTTGTAGTACTTTAAAATATCTGCAGCATTCAACAAATTTGCTTGTATAATATAATTGTTAATAAGCCCTTCCTTATTGAAAGAAAAAGATAATAGTATATTATAATTTTGAACATCAACCATTTGCCATATAAAGTAGGTATCTTTAAAAAACATCTAATATCCAAATACGTATTTTTTTAATTAAAAAATGTGTTTTCTTGCACCACATATTTAATAACTATTAAAAGACATCTGCAATGTCAATAGATGGCAGCATAGCTCTTTAAGAGTTCCTGGGGAACTGCTTAACAGTTTAAGATCGTAGCCATTAGCAGGCTAAAAATGGTAATCTCAGTAACACTTTCTCACTGAATTTTCCTTAATACTTCATTGCAATGTTGCCACATATTTCCAAAAAGAAAAATAAAAATAATATGTAAACTAGAAATATTTTATGGTTCACTTTTAGTTTTTAATTTTTGTTTTTTAATTTAAGGTTATATAATTTTGGTGTTAGAGGCTGTCAGATGAAGAAAGAGACATTATTGCTGACACATTAATGTATGAATCTTTCACTTCACTATTAGGTCTTGAAGTATTAATTTGACATATAAGTATGTGAACTTTTAATAAATTATCGATATCTCAATCTAAAGAACACTTTTAACCAAAATTTTAAGAAATTGCTATAGAGAAAAAATAATATTTGACCATCAATCTCTCTTTTATAGAAAGATAAAGATTTAACTTGTGAGAGCAGAATCTCTTTAAACACTTTAGTGAATCTGCCTTTGGGGAAGCTCCTAAGGAAAGCAAGATGAACTTTCAAATCTCTTCCACAAAATCACGCATAGATCAGGTAACTCTTTAGAAAAAATAGTGCTCTTTATGGACTATTTGAATTTTATTTAGATGGTTCAAGATGCCTCTAAAGTTGAAGTTGATAGGGCTTCAATATTCGTACAGAAATAAATGCTGGCCATAAAGATATAATGTACTGACAGATATACAAAGAGAAATCCAGGAGGCACAGTAATTTGTCTTAATCGACAAAGATTTCTGCCTAGGAGCTATCACTATAAAATATAAAAGAGCATCAATCACATAGTACAAATAAGCAGGTTATATAGCCTTACAATTAGACTGAATAATTCTGAGCAATTCAGATTGTGGCGTTGTTTTACTATTATTGCTAATCTTTGACAGTATTCAAGATTCCTAAATTTTTTCTAATTTGTTTGTTTTACACTTTCTTATTTTTCAAAAGGAGAAAAACGCAAATTTATTAGATCTGTTTGACTAAGTCTGTGACAGATTTTCCTACAGCATGTACTCACATCGGTATGTAATATGAAAAATACTTTTCTCTTCAAAAATCCCTCCTTAACAACTGTTTTCAAATAGTGCCCACTGTGTTTAGTAGGTTATTCTAAGTAAATCTTTATCTATTCATTTATAGGTTATCTTTTTTCTTTTCTTTTCTTTCTTTTTTTTTCCCCCTTGAGATGAAGTTTCGCTCTTGTCGCTCAAGCTGGAGTGCAGTGGCGCGATCTCTGCTCACGGCAACCTTCGCCTCCAGGTTGAAGCGATTTCCTTGTGTCAGCCTTCTGAGTAGCTGGGATCACAGGCACGTACCACCATGTCTGGCTAATTTTGTGTTTTTAGTAGAGACGGGGTTTCTTCATGTTGATCAGGCTGGCATCCAACTCCTAACCTCAGGTGATCTGCCTGCCTTGGCCTCCCAAAGTGCTGGGATTACAGGTGTGAACCACCACGCCCTGCCTAGGTTATTAATATGTTTATTTTATATCTATTTGAGTGAACATTTGCAATTTCAGGCACTGTGGTACCCATGGTATTTCATAGATAGGGTTGAAGTCTCTTCCTTTTCTTCACACTCAATAGAAAAGATAGGCACATAAACAGGTGTTGCTATTCCCATGGAAACATAGACACGAGATATAGGAATCACTCTTCTAATTGGCCTCTACATAACCTTATTCCAAGAACATCAAAGATCTGTATTTCCTTTGTAGAACAGATTGACTGATGCCCAAGGCATATTGTATGTGCTACATTCGAGTTTATACTCCTATCAGTTTATTTGCATGTTTGCTAAGAATCAGTTGTGTTTGTTCCAAACCCTATTTATGACAGTCACACCAGATGTTATAATTATATAATTTGATTACTGGAAAAAAAGTGAGCAAAGAGAGAATTGTTGTAATTTTTTTGAAAAATTAAGTGATAACTAAGTTTTTGCAGAAGCTAAAAAGGCAAGTTGGTTAAAAATACTTGTCTTAGTAGAAAACTTATGTCAATTATTATTATTTTAAAATGGTAGAAATATATAGACTTTTAAAACAGACAAAATTTAGAAACATTTAATATTCATTATTTTGTTTACACCTTAAGTTCTTACTTTTTTAAAAGAAAGTAATTGAAATTGTATTTAGAACATATTTTCAGTGTTTTATGTAGACAAGATGATGGTACACGCTGAGAAGATTATCCATACTAAAAGAAAATGCCATGACCTGTATAAAAGATAAAAATACAGCTATCCATATGAATGAATAAACAGAATTTATAATTTATCAGTTACCAGGAATAACTTACCAAGTGGTTGATAAAGTATTATGTCAGTCTATCAGGGCTGCTGCAGCCAGTCACCATAAATTGGCTTGCTTAAAATAACAGAAATGTATTCATTCACAAATTAGAAGGCTACAAATCCAAAATCAAGGTGTCAGCAGGGCCACACTCTCTCTACAGGCTGAGAAATAATTGGTTTCATGTTTTTCTTATAAATTATCATTTGACTTCAATTTTTGACTTTGTTTGGCTTTTGCTTCACTCCAATCTCTGCCTTTATGTTCACATGGCCTTCTCCCCAGGTGTCTATCAAATGCCCTTGCTCTGTAAAGACATCATTCATTGGATAAGGGCCTACATTAACTAGGGTCTCATTTTAACTTGATTACATCTGCAAAGACCCTATCTCCAAATAATGTCAGATTCTCAGGTTCCAAGTGAGCAATAATTTTTTTAGAGCAACAGTCAATAGAGTACAAAGCATCAAGTATGTTTTAGTTTAAAACTTTTCATGTATTTGTATAGAATTTCCATAACCCTTTTTTTTTTTTTTTTGAGATGGAATCTTGCACTGTCACCCAGGTTGGGCTGCAATGGTGCGATCTCAGCTCACTGCAACCTCTACCTCCTGGGTTATGAACCCTTGTTTAAACCATCCGTCTAGTGTAACTCAGTGGTAAGGAATGAAAGATCTATCCATTATTGTGAAAACACAAAGGTGATACTCTCTACCTTTGTCAGGAAAGAACAAAGGAGAACTGGGAAATAATATTATTTTTAAGGTACTTTTTTTGTGAAACAAATGTGCTTGTACATAAAGCCTAGAGTGGGGAAACCAATCTAATCTTCATATCTTATCCATCCTTAATCATGTAAATCATTTTAAAGAGTACCCTTAGAGAACCCAAGTTGCTGCTGAAGATGAGTACTCAGGAGAATTAGAATCCTAATAATTTATCAAGGATTATTGCTCTTTGATTTTGTAGATATCCAAATATTTAGTAAATTATAGTTAACAGCTAAACAATTATATGTAATTTCCTAGGACATCTGATGACTTTAACTGGCATACCTAGTTTTTAGTTTATTTGTTTATTTAGATACTACTTCTCTATCAATAGGTTTATGTCTCTATCAGCGGCACCTATGTCTAGAGATGAGAACCCACATCTTGCATCAGTTTGCATTGGATATGCAACATGAAGTCAAAGGATATCATTTCGAAGCTTGAATATTTAACAGCTCTGCTGGATTTCAGACTTGCATGGGACCTGTAATCCCTGTGTTTTGGCCAATTTCTCCCATTTGGAATGGCTCTGTTTACCTAATGCTTGTACCTCATTGTATCTAGGAAGTAATCAACTTGCTTTTGATTTTCCAGGCTCATTGGCAGAAGGGACTTCCCTTGTCTTAGATCTGAGACATTGGGTTGTGGAATTTTGAGTTAGTGCTGAAATAAGACTTTGGGGGACTGTTGGGAACTCATGATTGGTTTCAAAATACGAGAACATGCAATTTGAGAATGGCCAAGGGTGGAATGATTTGGTTTGTCTATGTCCCCACTCAAATCTCATCTTGAGTTGCAACTGTCACAATTCCTACCTGTAGTGGGAGGAACACAGTGGAAAGTGATTGAATCATGCGATGGGTCTTTCCTACGCTGTTCTTGTGATAGTGAATGAGTCTCACCTGATCTGACTGTTTTAAATATGAAAGTTTCCCTGCACAATCTCTTGTCTCTTGTCTACTGCCATGTGAGGCATGCCTTTCTCCTTCCATCATGATCGTGAGGACTCCCCAGCCACGTGGCACTGTAAGTCTAATAAACCATTTTGTTTTGTAAATTTCCAGTCTTGGGTATGTATTTGTCAGCAGCATGAAAACAGACTAATACACTGGCTTAGTGCAGGGATTTTATGGGCTCAGAAGGGAGGAAGTACATGCTGATTGGCTCATGGATGTGGACTCCACCTGAAGCTGGCAGCCTGTCTACCAGTCTTCGTGTCTTCCCTGACATGAAGTTGGAGCTTCAGTGGGGATCCACTCCTTCCCACCCAGGAATCTGTCTGCCTCCTGTATCCATGGTGTCCAGGCTGTCCCTGCTGAGGGATGCATGCAGGCCCACATTGAGCCACCTTCAACTGCATACTTGACTCCCTCCCACATTCATCGGTGCCCAAAGTCTGGAGGTGGGTGAGGCAGCAGGGAGGGGAGTGGACATGTCAGCACCACCCTGAGTGCATGCACATCCAGCCAGGTTGCAACAGCCCCTGCAATCAGCTACACCTTTGCTTCAAAATTAGAGCAGGCACCAGGAGTGGGGAAAGTCCAGCTAGCAGAAAAGGTCACTTCTGAGCCTGCAGGGACAGGGGGAGCTTTCCTAGCCCCTGAGAGCACAGAGATGCCCAGGTCTGCAACAGTGGCTGGGTGTCTGCAGTTGTGCTCGGGAATGTGGGGTTCCTGCCCTGCCAACTTAGTAGGAGGCAGGACTACTGCCCATTTCCAGTCCCACTGGCTCCATAGAGTGCACAGCCCAGTGGCACCTTCCTCGCTACTGCTGGCATCCCTGCAGTGGCTGCTGCTGATGGACGGCAACTACTATCAGCTTGAGCTTGACGTCCACATTCTTCCTACTTGTCCCCTATATTTAATGAGGGCGATAAAAAGATGCATGCATGTGGATGCTGCACACACAGGTTTTTATCAAAACTGGAGTTCCAAGTTTAGAAGACCATCACTCTTCCAAGGTGGCTGATAACCAACCTGCCCAAACTTTCTCCAAAATGTTAATATAGATAGCATCTATATAGTTATTATAGATATTATACAGATAATGTAGACATTATGGATTGTTCTGGTAGTGAACAAATCTGCATGAGGAGTTACTATTTGTGTCTTCCAAGACCATTACTCTACATGATTATTGAAAAGAGAGCCTAGAACAAAAATTATAGCTAACTAACTCTTCAGAAGACATTCAGAAACAAAACAGACCCATGAAGAATGGTCTCTCAATGGGTAAGTCTAACAGTCAAATATTTTGTATCAGAATAGCTTTAGTCAACCTATTGTATTTCCATGTCACAAATGTTTACTTTAATTTTTTTTTTTTTTTTTTTTTTTTTTTTTTTTTTTTTTTTTTTTTTTTTTTTTTTTTTTTTTTGAGACAGAGTCTTGCTCTGTCACCCATTATGGAGTGCAGTGGCACAATCTTGGCTCACTATAACCTCCCCCTCCCAGGTTCAAGCGATTTTCATGTCTCAGCCTCCTAAGTTGCTAGAATTACAAGTATGTGCCAACACTCCCAGTTAATTTTTTGTTTTTTTTGTGGAGATGGGGTTTCACCATGTTGGTCGCACTGGTCTCAAACTCTGGGCCTCATGTGATCCACCTGTCTCAGCCTTCCACTGCAATGGGATTACAGTTGTTTTAATATTTTTGAAAGTAATATTTACTTTTCTAAGTATATAACAGAAAATAAGAAATTAACTCCTGAAAAAAGGACAAAATAGAAATTTATATGCAAGTAAACAAAATCTGTTTATTTTCTATATTTATATAGAATTTAAACTACTAACAACTTTCATTTAAAACTTACATTTGAATTATTATAAAACAATATTAATGTACTATAAAATATAGTAATTCATGAAGTGTGACTGACCTTTAAGTAACACTGATTCTATAGTATGAATGGAAAGAAATAACAGAGCAAGTATAATAATATTAATATTATTGTTAGTTCAGCAGAAAAACAAGGAGGAAAGTTAGAATTTTTATTGAATTTAGAATAGAAAAATATCTGGAAATTTAACTTTATTTGTATTTTAAAAAATGGACTTTCATGTAATTGTACTTCTATTCATTCTGCAATGTTCAGTCCAGATATTATGAAAAGTTTTAATGTTTTTCAGTATCTGTAATGTGAGTTTACTTTGCATGGTAGTGCTGATGAATATGGCTTTGAATTTACCCTTCCTGTGGAGAGAAGCAGAGACAATAAGATAAAATACTAAACAGCAGCAATGAAGTTAGCTAAGCCAGGGCTTCTTAACATGTTTTAATGAATAATAAAGCAGAATTTCCACTCTCAAAATTCAGTCATAGGTACTTTCTATTTTCCAAAGTATTTATTTAAGAAGTTCATTTAGAAGATTGGTTTTATACTAGAATATGGCTGCGGTAAACTATTATTTTAACAATAAAAAACTCATTTAAAAAAAGAGTTTGCTATTTGACATTATCTTAAAATGTCCTCAATAATTCAGAAATAATTTTTATCAATATAAATTCATTTATGTTATTAGGGAGGAAACTATATTTGGGCACATATTCTTTTAAGTATGACTATATATTTCAGACTTGTGTTTACTGAAGATCTTTAGTATAACAGAGAATTGTCTTATTTACTGTTGAAGAATAGAGATACGTGTTTGGCTCCTAAGAATTTGTAATTTTTTTAAAAATTATTTTATTTTAAAATCATTAAGAAACAAATAGAACTTTAGTAAGAGGCAAAAATGTGTAAAATATTCAAACATATTGGCAAATATGATACTGAAGCCAGGCTCAGTGACATGCATCTGGAATCCCAGCTACCATGGAGGTTGAGGCAGGAAAATCACTTGAGACCTGGCGTTCAAGACTTGACACCAGCCTGGGCAACCTAGTGAGACCCCATATATCAAACATATATAAGTATATATTATACTTATAAATACGTATAATATAATACGTATTGATATAATATACATAGTATATAAATATAATATAAATATTATATAATAGATCATATATAATATAAATATTATATAATAGATTATATATAATATATACATAGAATATTATATAAATATTATGTATTATATAGTATATGTATTATACTGATAAATATAAAGAAACTTAATAATGTACTATCAATAGTTTTGTGACTTTAAAAGCTACCTTGAGTTTTCACGTCTGTATTTCTAAGTCTCTATTATTAATAAAATATTAGGGAATTTGCTATATTAAAGGAAATTGTGGAGTTCTCAATGATTATACATATATATTTCAATATAATAGCTGATATTATTACTGAGGGTGCAAACATTTTTTTTTTTTTACAGAGTGTTTTTTTTACAGAGCCATCAAGTTTAATTATTCATGGAAAAATGCTGAACTAACTTACAAAATACATTAGCCTGGGAGTACTAATTATGTATGCTATGAACTACACATAATTATGTAGGTGATTCTAATATGCCATGCACAGTTGATGTAACATATATGTCCGTTTACCTTGAAATACCAATCTCTTTATCTATATTTATTTAATAGGTCTATTCTGAGGCTAAATCAAAAAACTGTGTGTAATACCTTTAAGGAATGTTTAGTAGTTGCTCAAAATTGCTGATTTTAATAAATTCTAATTCTTCTGCTGCCGTTGATGAAGATAGCCCTTGTATTTTTGCTTCTCACTTATAGGTAGCAAAATGTTATGGTCTAGATAACCTAGACACCTTTGTTGATTACTCTAAATGACAAAATATAGTTGTAGTCCATGAAGAATCAAATAAAAATAAGTTGTAAAACAAGTTTACATGCTAAGAGATTAAGAGTAGTATACTTATTTGTATTATAAGCTAAAATGATGATTTTCCCATTATAGCCTTGAGAAATTAGAAAAGCTAACAATGATGAAATTTCAGGGTGAACACACCAATAATGATTAACAAGATCAAAGCAGTAATAAAAAAGTATCCTATCAAATAGAACCCCAGGACCTGATGCCTTCATTGCTAAATTATACCAAACCTTTAAAGAAAAATGAAAACCAATCTTACTCAAACTATTTGAAGAAATGAAAGAGAAAGGAATACTTTTAAATTCACCCTATGAGACCAGCATTACTCTGATATCAACACCAAACAATAATACAACAAAATAAGAAAATGTCAGGAGAATATCTCTGATGAACATAGACACAAAAATCCAGAGCAAAATGCTAATATACTGAATTGGTTTGGTGAATACATAATAAGGATTATTCACCATGATCAAATGGGATTAATCACAGAGATGCAAGGATGGTTCAACAGAAAAACAAATTATCTACATCAAATTAACTGAATCAATAAAGGAAAAACATAGGATTATTTAAATAGACGGTGAAAAGACATTTCATAAAATTTGGCATTCCATTATAATAAAAATGCTCAATAAGACTGGCAACGAAGGAACATTTCATAACATAAGAAAGCCATATATGAAAAAGCTGCTGCTAACATCATACTGAATGAAAAAAAGTTGAAAGCTTTGTCTCTAAGATCTGGAAAAAGAGAAGGCTGCTCATTATGTTTTATTTAACATAGTACTGAAGTTCTAGCCAGAGCAATCAGGCAAGAGAAAGAAATAAAGGGCATCCAAATCAGAAACGATAAAGTTAAATAGTTCTTATTTTTAGATGACTTGATTTTTTATATATATATATACACACACACACACACAAATATATGTATATATATACATATACATAATATATATAACATATGTTATATATATTATATATAATACATATGTAATATATATTTTATATAATATATTTTATATTATAAAATTATATATTATATTTTATAATATAAAATATATTATATAAAATATATATTATATATGTATTATATATATTATATAAACATATAATATATATTTATTTATATTATAAATATATATATTTATAATATAAAATATGTATATTATATATGTATATATATTTATATATATGTGTATTTATATATAAATATATATATACACACACATAATCTTAAAGATTGTACCAAAAAACAGTTAAAACTAATAAAAGAATTTAGTAAAATTGCAGGATACAAAATCAATATACAAAAGCCTGTGGTGTTTCTGTACATCTATAGTGAACGATCTAAAAAAAAAAAAGAAATTCTATTTAAAATAGACACCAAACAAAAACATAGGCATAAACTTAACCAAGGAGATGAGAGATCTCTACAATGAAAACTATAAACATTGATGATAAAAGTTTTTTCATTTATACGTAACGATATCTCTTGTTCATGAATTGGAAGAAATAATATTGTTAAAAGGTCCATATTATCCAAAGTTGCTTACAGATTCAATGAATCCCTATCAAAATACCGATGCCATTATTTACAGAAATAGAAAAACCAATTTCAGAATTTGTATGAAAATGCAAAACCATGAATAGCCAAAGCAATCTTGACTGAAATAAACAAAGCTGGAGGCATCATATAGCATGACTTCAAAATATACCACAAAGCTATAGGAACCAACTTTGTACCAACTTAAAAGCGGACACATATACCAGTAAAACAGAATAGAGAACCCAGAAATAAATTCACTTATATAGCCAAATAATTTTTGTCAAATGCTCCAAGAACAGACATTGGGGTAAAGACACTGTGTTCAATTAATGATGCTGAGAAAATGAGTAACCGCATACAGGAAAGTAAATCTAGACCCCCATCTTTTATCATACACAAAAATAAACTATAAGTGAGTTAAAAATTTAAACGTAAGATCTAAAGCTGTAAATACTAGAAGGAAATGTAAGGGACATCCTTCATGAAATTAAAGTGGGCAAGTATCTTTTGAATAATACCTCAAAAGCACAGGCAACAAAATAAAAAATGGTATTACATAAGCTAAAAAGCTCCTGCAGAATAAAGAAAACAACTAATAAAGTGAAGAGACAACTTACCAAGCGAGAGAAAGTATTTGGAAATATTCGTCTGACAAGGAGTTAATATACAGGATATATAAGGAACTCAATGAACTCAATAGCAGGAAAAAATCCAGTTAGAAATGAGAGAAATACCTGAGTATACATAGGTCTTTAAATAAGACACACAAATAACCAAGATATTTGTACATGAAAAATGTTCAACATCATTAATCACCAGAGAAATGTAAATCAACATCACAATTCATCAGAGAAATGTAAATGTGTATTACTTCACCTCACTTAGAATGGCTATTATAAAAAAAGACTAAAAATAACAAAAATGTTGGCCAGTATGTGGGAAAAGGAGAGACCTTATACACTGTTGGTAGGAATGTAAGTTATTCTGCATTGTGAAAACAGGATGGAAACCTCAAAAAAGTCAATATCCATTCCTTAATGTATGGATTCTGTAATTCTTCAAAAGATAAAAAATAGAACAATCACATAATCTAATCATCTCATTTCTCGGTAAGCATTCAAAAGAAATGAAATCAGTATGTGGAAGAGGCATGTACACATTCATGTTTATTGCAGCACTATTTACAATAGCCAAGATATGGAATCAACCTAAATGGAATCATACCCATTGACAGGTGAATAAAAAAAGGAAATGTATGTATATATATATATATATATATATATATATATATACACACACACACACACACACACACACACACACACACACACAGAAGGGACTATGATTCAGCCATAAAACAGAATGAATTCCTGTCATTTGTGGCAACATAGATGGATCTGGAAGACATTGTTAAGTGAAATAACGTAATTTTCAGTTAACAGGCATAGAAAGACAAACATCACTTGATCTCATTCATATATGAAATCTAAAAATGTAGATCTCATAAAAATAGGGTAGAATAGTAGTTACTAGTGGCTGGGGAGGATAGGGGGCAGGAGAGGAGGAGGCTGGTCAATAGGTACAAATTTATGGTTGGAAAGAATTTTATTGTTTTATTACACGGTAGGGTGACTATAGCAAATAATAATGGTTATTTCAAGATAACTAGAAGATAGCTAGACTTTGAATATTGTCATGACTAGAAAATGATTAATGTTGAAAGTAATGTGTGTGGTAATTACCCCAATTTGATTATTACATTATGTATACAAGCACTGAAACATCACACTGTACCTCATAAATATGTACTAAAAAGATGTGTCAAATATAAATTATTTTTTAAGTAACTGTATTCAATTAAAAATGGGGAGTTTTCTTTCACTTATTATCCTGAGGCTTTATTAACTTCCTTCACTTTAGCATCTTGAATCAAGTAAATGTTTTTAGACAAGAGACATTTAGGGAATTACTGCTCTTCCATTTTCTGCACGAATCAAGGTGCTTAGTTTGTCCTATCTGAATTTTTTGCTAAAACTTAGCTAATTAGACATTCCTAAGATTTTTATTTAATCTTGATAATGAAGACAGAAAAAATAAGTCTGATCTATGCATTACAGGAGTGGTACACTAATAGGGAGCGTTTTTTGCTACTCAGACTCCAGGTAGCTGCTCTACCTTGTTCCTTCAGCTTATTAGGTAGGGTAGTATAGATTAAGTAAATAAAAATTTTAGAAAATTGCTAGTTTATATTATTTTAAAATGTGAAAATATATAATTAGGAATGAGAGTTTGTGCATATTTTATTCATATTACATTATGTTTATCCTGTTATTTTAAATATTGATGTAGTACTTAGCAGAAATTCTGCTTTCAACATTCCAACATGGGCTACTACATGTATTTCCACTTTGTGTGTGTGTGTATGTGTATGTATGCCTATGGGAAAATACAAACTTTAAGATTCAATAAAGGACACTGAAAAGCCATATATCATTTGGTATAAGTAGATGAAGACAGTATTTGTAGGAAAAAAATGAACCACCAAGTCAGAGTCTCTCGCCTTTTTTGCAGATTTGAGTCAGCTCTTAGACTTAAGGTCCTTAAATAAACAGCAGTTTATTTAGCTTGAGGATGGATCCTAGTATGTTAATATAAAACCGCACATTTTTTTTTTAACCATAACTTGCCTTCCATTTACCTTTGACTTGACTTCAGGACATTCAAAGACGGATTTTTGAATGGAGAAAAGAGTCCAAACTTTAAGGAATGGATACTGACTTTTTTAAAGATTCTGGGCTAACTTGAATTCCTGAAGACAACAGATGCCATTGGGCTATACTAGTGAGGCACATGATAAATGGAGTTTGACCAGAAGGCATCCCATACTCAGCTCAGTGGAACTTTGAAACCAGCAGATATTCCTTGCTCTAATTCCTGTGTTTGTAGTTAGAACAGACAAATTCAGGAACTAAAGAATCCCTATTGAAAGTATAGCCAAAAGCAAGAAAAAGCTAGTCATAGAATCAGGCTACCCTATATAAAGCTCTGCATTGTGGTCCACCTCTAGCTCACCAAATTCACAACACTTTTATGATGAATCCTGACAGGAAAATCACATGTATTTGTTTCAGGCGTCACTGACAGCCATCACCAATTAGGAACAATATTCAAGTTGTAAATGAACAAATGCTTGTTTTTACTTTGTCTAATATGAAATAGGTATTATCTGATTTGTCCCTCCACATTGTTTGATGTACCTAACAGAATTCCATCAGTCAGTGAAAATGGTATATTCAGGGAGTTCAGCACGAAGGAAAAATAAATGAAACTTACCTGAGTAACTATCTCAGAGTTCTGACACGTTCTCTAACACACTACGTTGCTGCTGTATGACAGCTCGCTCCTGGAAATTCTGAAGAAACGTGAAGATGTAGCATTCTCTAAAGGGGTATAATTTTAAAACGAAACTGCATATCAGCTGTCTAGAAAAGGAGATGGCCTGATACACACAGAAAAATTTTAATTAGGGCTGCTATAATATTTGGAGCAATAAGTTAGATTAAATTAACCCGTCCATTTAGATATGTTCTCTTTTATTACGAGCTAAGAATGATCATTATATTTTGACAACACATAGATCAAATATATGCTAATTTATACTTCTCTGCAATCTTGTTCTCTTGATTATTTTTCTTCTTTTAGCAGGCTATTATTTTCTCAAGAGGATTTACAAGTAGCATTCACTAGTCATGACAAACCTTCAATTAACTGGCTTTCCTGCAGTGTGTATTATTATTTCATTATCAAGTTGTCTTTTCTTTCCTTTTTTCACTTTTTCAAGTTATTTATTTATTGCAATTGGCCTACACACAATTTTCTTAATTATTTTCAATGACACATTTGTTAACACTAACATACTTTTTCATACAGTTATTCTAGAAAAAAATTGAATCCGATTTAAATTTGTTCTTCAAAAGATAGATTCGAAGGAACAAGCTCTGTCTGATATAGAAAACATGTAAAACAAGTATTAGTTTTGTGCTGCTCAAATGTAACTCTCAGAGTCTTGGTTTCCTTATTTGTAAAATTAAGCAGTTACACTAGAAGATTTTTAATGTCTAATGTTGTGAATTTCTCTTTGATAATGCTCTTATATAACTAAAATATTCAATGATTTAAAAACTGAAATTTTAGCTCAGTAATTGGCATTACATTTTTTAGTTCCTGAAAAGAAGTAACTCCTATATATATATATCAGTTTCTTCATTTAAAAAGCAGAGTCAATGATTGTAAATATTTTCCCTTTCAAAATGGATAAGAATGGCTTGTGCTACAAGTTTAATATACATGAATTATTTTATATCTCCAGATAATGTGATTGATTTTCTGATTGATTTGTGTAGCTTCATTTTCACATAGCAAAACTTCAACGACCTATAAAATAGGGTCACAACTTACAGTTAATTGAATGTGATCTTGATTAATGCATGCTATTTTTATGCTGAAGATACGCTAGTGTTACATCAAAAAGCAATTCATTTACTAAGTCTGGGGTAGTTTAGGATGTCTGTACTAGTTGTTTTGGCATGAAAAATGCCCTGCCTGGCCTCCACCAAGCCCTGCCCCATCTGAGTCTCAGGAGAAGTTGCTGAAGCCTGGCTGTGCCTGCCCAGACACCAAGAAGACATGTGATGCATGTTATCATTGAGAAAGGAGAACACTGTAGACATCTAGTTTTATTTTATCTTTTGAGATGAAATTTTGCTCTTGTTGCCCAGTCTGGAGTGCAGTGGTGCAATCTTGGCTCACTGCAACCTCTATCTCCCGAGTTCAAGTGATTCTCCTGCCTCACCTTTCCAATTAGCTGGGATTAAGGGCGCACACCACCACCGATGGCTAATTTTATATTTTTAGTAGAGATGGGGCTTAACCATGTTGGCCAAGCTGGTCTTGGACTTCTGACCTCAGGTGAACCACCTGCTTCAGCCTCCCAAAATGCTGGGATTACAGGCTTGAGCCATCTCACCAGGCCCAACACCATGGACATCTAATTGAAGCCCACGAGGAGTGCATGGAGTCCCCGAGATTTAAGATATGAAATAGTGTTCTTGACGAATGAGGACTAAATAATTTCAGGCGTTGTTTAAAGAACTTTCGTAAGTGGAAAAAGTATTTCTAATTTATTTTTCTGGAAGAATATTAGTGAACAAAGAAAAACAGCTCAATGAGAGTACAACTAGGAAAGCTGGAAAATATTTAAATATATTTTGGAAAACATGGAGGATTTCTAGTACAGTAAATACTTGAGGGGTCAAATCCTGGATAGATGGAAATTCAGATGTGAGCTGAGAATTTGGAGGTAATTTTTGCTGACTAACTCCAAAATAAGCTGAGCCTCAGAAAAGCCACATAGAAAGTGGCAGCTGGAGTTAAGCACAGTTTTAAAGTCTGTTAGGCCTCAATATAATTCCAAAATATTTAACACAGGAATGAAAAAAACATATTATTCCAATTTGGCATAAGAAAAGCATTATACAGACTAATTAATGTATTGATATTAGAGATAATCACATGATGTATTGATATTAGAGATAATTGAGCTTTCAATAATAAAACTGTCTATCAAAAAGTTTACAAACAAACAGGGTATTGAAGCATAGACAGTATTAGATATTTTAAAAAGAAGGCAAAGTCATATTGACAGTTCAGTTAATGGAATTGGGGGGTGAGATGCACTGGATCAAATCAGACTCTCATATTCTGATGACTTGAAGCTTGACTTTCCAGACCAAGGAATAGTCTAATGTGTGGTTAAAAGCTTTCAGCATAGAGTAAATATGATACAAGTAACAAGCTTCTTTCTTTCACCTGAAAACTATTCTCATTTGGTAATATAAGGTAGAAAAAGAGACTAGAAAGACCAACAACATGTATTGATATTATATATTTCCACATTATTATAATATGTATGAGCAATAATGACAATCTGAAAGTAATGTGTTCCTACATCCAACGAACATCAAACTGCACTCAGTGAGCTGCGTCGCAACTACATAAGAGAAAATACTGTTACTTTTGTCCGTGGAAATCAAATATATTTGTTATGTTCTAAATGAGATCCACTCATGAGTCTTCTATTCATTCCTGTAATGAAAAAAGTCAGAGACATCACAAATTCAATTAACCTGATGATTAATGAATTTTCATATCATATCTCATTACTCCATTAAGATAGAAATTTTCCAACTTTATTACAATGTCTCACTATCAATAACATTGTTATCAACACAAATAACAAATCAGTAATTATTGTCCTCTATTATCTTTGCTTTATTCATTACTTGGTCCGCTTCAACTGTATTTATTTAAAAGGTTTATTATTGCATATTTTATGTCTTTGTATATATCTGTCTCTGACTTTATAGGTATGTTTATTACTTAATTACATGTCTTAATAAATTATAAATTCCTCAAAGAAAGAATCAGAGTCTCTTTTCAATTCTAGAAAAAAATTCTAGCAATTTTCTAGATTGGCTAAAACTATGACATCATTCTAATATTTTGGGTTTTCAAGAAATATTTCTAAACCCAGACTTCCAGTATACTTCTCAGTAAAGAAAAATACTCTTCTCATTTATAAGTTTATTTATCTTCACTGTAAAACTCTATTCACATTATGGGCTTTAAGGTACATGGTTTTAGAACCTAGGACCCCAGGGGATATTATACCACAGTATAGGGGAGCAGCTTAGTCACTTTCCTGGGGATTCAGTTGACAAACATCTCTGGAACTGCTTAGATCTAATAAAATATTTTCAGAGCTACGGATAATAACTGTATCTTAGTGAATGTGTTATGGAAAACAGAATGAATCTGAGAGCCATAGAAGTCAGACTTTTTTTTATCTTCCATAAATCACATTTTAAATTAAAAGAATGTCTATATTTTGAAAAAACATAGATACCTTGGATAACTGCTCTAAAAATGTTTGCTATGCCATTAAAATGAAAGACTCTTATCTATATATAATGCAGGAATTGTAAATAACATTTTAAAAAGAGCTCAAAGCATGTGGATACCAAGGTAAGTAGACTTAGCTCCTGAGTGTCCTCCCTAACTCTTCTACTCTCCAATATTTGGCCACAATGAAACAAAAGAGGCTTTCCTATTTTTCACTCCAGCATGGGTGGCAAGGTGAGACCCTGTCTTTAAAAAATTTAGTAATAATGTATTTTTTATTTCTTTTATCTCCCTTCCATAGTTAAACTGAACTAAATGGAATCATTGCTAATTCATATAATAATATCTAAATAAAAATCAGCACCAAAGATTACATGAACAAATACGTATAAAAAGTACTAGAAGTAGGAGATTATAATTCAGTGAAAGATACAAATTCTATTTTAAACTTCCTCTTATGTAAATGTACAATTTCAAAGAATGGCCTTATTTTAACCCCTGAAAATATTATGCTTTATGTCATTTTAAACACAATTTTTGAAAAGTTACTGATTTAGAAATTAACGATGAAAGAAAAGGGGGAATTAAGTGTTTAGGATTTCCAGTTCCATGTTGCACATAATGATAGCCCATAAGTCAGTTTGTTATTTCAAACCAGAATGAACATATATCAAAAATATCCCTGATGAAGACAGAGGTATTTAGTTCTTTAAATACAGTGTTATATTTTAGCAAATTTTAAAAATTCATAAATATATAATAACAGTTTTTAAATTTAACATTTGGCAATCCAGAAATCTATGTCAATCATCATTATTTATAATCTGCAGATTATTTAGATTAATATTTAAATATTTTTTTCTGATATTAGAAGTAAATACAAGGTAAATGGCAAAAGTAACCTGAATTTATTTTTGATATTTTTAACATTTTATATATTACACTATATTTTTAATGCTATAAGACATGAATTCTGATAAAAATAATTTTAGCAAGACAACTAAGGTTGTCCCTATGTATTTATTACTATCAGGAAGCTGGATAATATATTTTCAAAACATACATCAATATGGAAGACAAAAATCCCTGGGTATCATACACAGAAAAAAAATCAAATATAAAACAAAATGAAGAGTTACAGACCAGTATATATAAAACATAAAATTTTTGTGTTTTGTTTCTTAAAACCTAACCAGCCCAATAAATATTTCAACCCAAATTTACTTTTGAACTGTCTGGTTTAATGAAGAAAATTCGGTGCCATTTGTAACTGTTTCCAAAAATACATCTATTGCAATTGCTAGAGAGTGCATTAGAATCATGCTCAGGTGTTTGTGTATGCCTCGGCATAAAAGAAACATGTATGAATTTGGTGATAGAATTGGGATAAGTTGAAATTCTATTATAACCTTTGATAAAAATCAAAATGCTTCTTTTCACATTAGTGGCTGTTTCTAACATACTTGTCATATTCTGTTTTTCACAGTATGTTTTTTTATGAAAATCATGCTTCATTTTGCCTAATTAACTAAACATATTAGGTTATTTATTTATATTTCAGTAAAAAAATTGTCAGGTCTGTATGTTTCAATATTACAATGTTCATTTATGCCTACCTAAATTTGGAAATATTAATAAATGTATAATGTTCAACATAAGATACTTCTCATCTTGTATTTTTGTTAACAATATCAGGTTTTGAGCTGATCAACATATTAAGATTAGAATATAGAATTTAAAATTATAAGAAAATGACCACAAAAATACATTTATAACTATAAAATATGCACTGAGGGATGTATTTACATTCCTCAATCCACTAATTTTATAAAATAAATATTATTTTATTAGTAATTGAATTGAGTTTACCTGAATATGTTTAGTTTACCTCATTATTTAGTGCCAAAAGACATGAACCAAGAGTCTGTTAGTGTATGGTGTTGAAAGGAAAAGCCCTAAATGGCTAATTCATAATTATAGTAAGTAATTTATATCATTTATTATTTTTCCTCAAGAACAATGATTCAAACAGGAACTGATTTCTATAATAGATATTAAAATATTATGGTTAATATATATACATTTAATAATAAAATAAGTAAATTTCAATATATATAGATAAGTTTCCTTGAGAGTGGTTTCTTTGACACTGATCTTCCTTTTAGCCTCTCATACTTCTTTCTATTTCACACTCTCAGTGGTTGATTTGTCTCAGAGGCAAAAACAATAAAATAAAAAATAAAAAATGAAGTGAATCCTTCCATAAATAAATATATCCTAGGTGAAATGTAACAATTCTTCTCTCTGCTCATCTTCTATTTACTACTTCCACTTTTGATCTTTCTCTAATCTACTCTTTTATTCTTAGTAGCATCATCTCACATTACTGTATTTTTAACTTTTCTTATATCACACTTGTGAATACGTACAAAAACCACGTCTTCATGCTGTGCCTCTCTCCAGTATCACTTCATTCTTTTCTTCCTTTTTGTATCCATGTCCTTTCATAAAAGAGACTCCACTCATTACCCATTCCGTTTTATCCATTCTCTAACACTCAGCAAGCTGCTTTCCATTCAAAGCTATCCATTGGCAAATGACACCACTGATCCTTAAATTCCTTTCACTGGATTCTCTTTTCAGTGCCCTTATTGCTTGACTGCTTTGTAGAATTGGGACACTTTAAACATTTTATATATACACACATATATAGACACACACTTATATATGTTTATATATATTTATATATTATATTATATATAAGCCGTATAACATATAGTTTATATATGTATTATTTTCTATATAAATTATTTTTATATGATATTTATATATTAATTGTAAACATTATAAATATATGTTCAAAGTGTGTATCTAAACATTTATAAAATAGTGTCCTCCCGAGTTACTTATTTATTAATTATTTTTTTCTAACTCAATTTTTGTTCTTTTTGATTTCCTTTGTAGCATCATCAGCTCGGACCAAAATATTGAGCCTGATAGTCCAAAAAGGTACACTCACACTCCTCTTTAATCACCTCGTTTACTCTCCAACTTCAAACAATAACTATGTTATGATGATTCAGAAATCAATAACCATTTGCAATCTAAATCTCTGATCTAGAAGTTTATATATGACCTTAGTGCTTTAAATTTATCTTCTTCTTTGAACCTCACATTACCTTTCAAGGTACGCACCACTATTTTCTCTTTGGAGACGGGAAAATTCAGTTTCAAAGAGGTTAAGTAAATGAATGATATCAAAAGCTATTTATTTTCACATACACATTTGTGTAATGATAAAGCCTCTGCTATTAATGTAAGGAAAGTATTATAATACTCCCCTTGAATAGCTGCTGTCTGGTCATCTTTAACTAGAAGTTTTGCTGGCATCGCAAAGTCAACATTTCCAAAATCAAATTTACCCCTAGCTTCCTAATCCTTCACTATCCAGCCCTTGCGGTTGCTAACTGGAGTCAAAGCAATGTCACATTTGGGCATAATCTTGTTACTTGATATCATGACAGCACTAAAACTCATTGAGGCATCCACATAAACAAAGCACTCTTCACTCAACCTTTGAATTCATCAAGAATATCATGCTTTCTTATCCCTTGTTTCTTCTCTTAGTTAATGAAACCACAGAAAATCCAACTGCCCCAGTCCCAATTCTAAATGCCATAAACTATTATATTCCTTTATTCCTTATGTCTAATAAATTACTATACCTTTTCAATTTTAGTTACTTAATATGAATTGATTCTAGCCCTTCCTCAGAGATTCCTAATTGTGTTATTAAATGTGTAAAATGAAATAAAATGCCCTGTGCCTCATTTAACTTATCTCTAAGCAGGATAAATGTTAGTGATAACTATTACCTTGAAAAAGGCTTCACAAGAATATAAATGTAATCAAGGCACACAACATGAGGCTTTCTGTTACACCTCTTTGAAAGTGAGATTTGAAAAGGCCTAGGTTAATATCTGTTCAACTACGGTAGAATTCAAATTTCGATTTACACCAAAGAAAATAAGTAAGAGAAAGATTTTCCTGTAGGAGAGATTTCCTCCCACTGCTTAAAGGGCTTTCTTTTCTTTCTTTCTTTTTTTTTTTTAAGATTCTGACCAGGCTTACAAACAAAATTCTGCTAAGTGTCTTCTGGAGTCAGATAATATTATTTCTTATTTCAAATGCTATTCACATGGTTTCCGCAGTTTTGTCAAACATACGCAACTAGATATTTTAAGAAAGATATGTGATTACAACATCTATTTTTGTTTTAGTAGTAAAAAGTAAACTTTAGCTTAAATATCCTTTTTTACCTTTATACAAATGAGAAATTAATATTGAAAATTCTATGCTTTAAAAATATCTGTTAATATTCATTAGTACATTTGAAAGTTAACAAAAATATTTTTAGATTTGACTGTATAGAAAGAAGAACATTTCCAGTTATTTTAATTCATTTCAGAATTTTATTAGTAAGAACACGAATTCTCTCTTAATTGTAAATTATAACTTACAATTACTTTTAGTTGAATAGCAATTAAAGTGGTTTTTGAAAAATATTACAAAATAATTCCTGTCTGGTTTTCTTTCAACAAAATTTCCTCATACTCAGCTGCTTAGCATTCTTTATGCAACAATGCAGACTTGATTAGAGCAGGCTAGATTATGATTTTCTCTTTGAAAGGATATTTATGCTCATTATGTGAAAATTTGTGCTGTATTGCGTATTTATGATTGTCTCCAGTGGTAAGACATTTGAACCTTCTGGATAACTATCAGAATAATATGACTTTAATAAAAATTTAGTATATGCAAAATCCAAGGCAATTTTGAGTTCTTCACTTCCCACTTCTCACTTCTCTGCCAACCTCCGCCCTTAAGGAATTTGACAATTTCTTATTTCTATAAATTATCTACTAATTAATTTTGCATAAATAATTAAAAAATGGTCCCCCAGGTTGAAATGGTCCTTCTTTAAAAAAGTTTTTTTTTCTCTGAGACAGAGAAACTTGTGAAACATTTAACAATAATATGACATTTTAAAAATTGTAGTTAAAAGTATACATCTAATTATACATCAGGGCCCTAGTGTGCACAGCTGTCCTCTAATCTTCATCTGAGCTATGACAAGGCAAGTTCCTCCCATTCAGCTCCAACACGACCTGTCAGATCTAGTACCAATCCCTTTGACTAGTTTTGAAGATAATGTTGAGGAAAAATTGGGATTTAAAAAGATAATATGAGACTGAGCACGGTGGCCTATGCCTGTAATCCCAACATTTTGAGAGGCTGAGGCAGAAGAATGACTTGAGATGAGGAATTTGAGACCAGCCTGGATAACATAGTGCGACACTATCTCTATTTTTAAAAAATACACACACACACACACACACACACACACACACACACACACTGTTTTTTATATAAAGATAATATTTCCATTCAAATAAACATTACTATAATGAAGCAGCTCTTAATATAATAGCAGTATTTGTACTGTTGCTCTATTTTATGCCATAATCATGATCTACTTGTAATCATAATCATGATGGCCTTAATGTACATTAAATAATGTGAATATTATAATCATTCTGTGAGCTGCACAGTACAGACAGCTTATACCAACAAAAAAAGTGTATTAAGGAGTAATAAAAGATGTTTAGTAAACTTAGTTGTGCTAGAGTATAACAAAATAGTGAATAGATCAGAAAGTGTTATTTAAATAAAGTAACATTTCCACAATATTATGAAGTATCTCAACTATTATTGCTAATGATATTATTAATAAAAATGTAAATTTATCACAATTTCATATAGCTGGTAGTTTTTATACAATGTATTTACATTAAAAATTGGGAGCAGATATAAAGATATTAAAAAGTGTGCTTAAATTGTATTAAATATTCGTCTTTGATAACAATACAGTAGAATGTTCAGAATAAAATGAGCAAGATTATAGAAAAATATAAATTGTGAAACAGTTCTAAATGAAACTTGAATGATAGTAAAATGGAGATGAAGGAAAATGAATGAAGACTGAGAAAAGAAAGAGCAAATAATGGCTAACAGCAAAGACTCCAGCACCAAAACGCAGCAGTTTAAATCCTGAGTCTGCCACTTACTACACCTCTCATCTACATTTAATATTCCTTTGCCTTAGTGTTTTATATGTAAGATGGTATAAAGATATTAATACCACATAGATAGATTGAGTTAATATTATAATTTTGATCTATTATCTTTTTTAAACACTTAAATTATTAATGCACAGAGCAATTGTTATGTTCTTTCATAGTCTTTCTCTTTCATGAAAAAGGCTTTTTTTTCCTCATTCCGTGTTTTCGGCATCTCTCTCAAACATCAATTGACTGTAGATGTATTGATTTTAGTTTTGGCTCTCTCTCGTGTTATAGATATATCTATGTCTATCACGCTGTTTTGATTATTATAAATCTATAGTCAATTATGAGATCAGGTTGTATGATACACCATCCACCATTGTTCTTTTTGATCAATTTTTTTGGGGGGATATTCAGAGTTTTTGCAGATCCCTATAGACTTATAATTGTTTTTTCTATTTTTATGAAAATGTCATTGGTATTTGATAGGAATTGCATTGAATCTATAGATCACGTTAGTTAATACGGACATATTCACATGATTACATTTGCTACTACATAAATATTAGATTTTTTACTTCTTTCTGTCATCTTCAATTTCTGTAGTCAATGTTTTACAGTTTTCAGTATACAGTTCTTTCACTTCCTTAGTTAAATTTATCCCTATTTCTTATCCTATTTTAAATGAGATTTTTTAATTTCTTCTTCAGATAGATTATAGTATATAAATATGCTACTGCTTTTTTTAAGTTGATTTTGTATCTTGCAACTTTAGTGAATTAATTGAAACACCTTTTTCATGGAGTCTTTAATGTTTTCTATATACAAAGTCATGCCATTTGTAAAGAGAGATAATTTAATTTCTTTCTTTCCAATTTGTGAACCTTTTGTTTCTTTATCTTAACTAATTTCTTAGCTAGGACTCCACATTATACTAAGTAAAATAAGCCAGGTGAAGATAAAAATATGATTTCAGTTATATGTGGAATCTGAAAGTGTGAAACTCATAGAAATAGAGAATAGAATGCTGGTTCCCAGGGGTTAGGGTGGATGAGAATGAGGAGATGTGGTGACAATAGTTAATAATAACATTCTATACACTTAAAAACTGCTACTAGAGTAGATTTTAAATGTTATTAACACAAAAATAATGAGTATGTGAGAAGAAAAATGTGATAATTAACTTGATTTAATCATTCCACAATGTATGTATATATCAAACATTTGTATATCTGACATATGACATTTATCTGTGTGTGTATATATATATATATATATATATACATATATATATCTCAAACATCTGTGGTACCCCATAAAAATATATAATTTAGAAACATTAAAGTTATGAGATGTGGAAATAATCAGGACCAGGACTAATGTACTAAATCTTTATTAAAAATATGGCACATTATTAGCACAAAATAGCCTCTGTGTACCAGTCTGTACCAGTTGGTAACCACACATTGTATCCAGTATTCTGACTTCTAACACCGTAGCTTCAAGTTTTACCTATTCTTGAACTTCATGTAAAGAAAATGTATGTCCTGTGTTGGGCATTTTTAATTCAATATTAGCTCTGTGAAATGCATCTATATTGAATAATTTGTAAGTTTTTTTTTTTTCATATGTGTGTGTGTAATATTCTATTGCTGGAATATATCACTTTAAAAAACATTGACCATATTCATACTAATTCTTGGGTTCTTCATTTCCATCTTCAGATTTAGGCTTTCATTTAGTATTATTCTCCTTTATCCTAAATAACTTTTTCTTGCATTTTTAAGAATAATGTAGGATTTCTCAATGACTAGGATGATAGCAAATTAAATCTTGTAGTTTTATTTACTCCAAGAGCCTTTCCACTTTGGATGGTCCAGAACTCCAGCTCCTGTCTTCCTGGCTAATCCAAATGCTGAGATATCTAATAAAATATATAGAGTTGTATTACTTCTTTGTTATATTAGCCTTGAAACTTTGCCCTGTACAATACGTTCAGCTTATATTTCAGGAAAAGACAAGAGCAAAATTACATGGAGATGAACAAAGACTTCATTATTAAAACATCAAAAGCAATGGCAACAAAATCCAGAATTGAAACTAAAGAGCTTCTGCGCAGCAAGATAAACAATCATCAGAGGAGTCAAGAGCCAACCTACAGAATGGGAGAAAATTTTTGCAATCTACCAATCTGACAAAGGCCTAATAGCCAGAATCTACAAGGAACTTTAAAAAATTTACAAGAATTAAAAAATCCCATCAAAAAGTGGGCAAAGGATATGAACAGACACTTCTCAAAAGAAGACATTTATGCAGCCAACAGACATATGAAAAAAAGCTCATTATCGCTGGTCATTAGAGAAATGCAACTCAAAACCACAATGAGATATCATCTCACGCCAGTTAGAGTGGTGATCATTTAAAAGTCAGAAAACAATAGATGCTAGAGAGGACGTGGACAAATAGGAACACATTTACACTGTTGGTGGGAGTGTAAATTAGTTTTGTGGGAGACAGTGTGGAAATTCCTTAAGGATCTAGAACCAGAAATACCATGTGACCCAGCAATCCCATTACTGGGTATATACCAAGAGAATTATAAATTTTTCTACTGTAAGGACACATGAACACATATGTTTATTGCAGCACTATTCACAATAGCAAAGACTTGGAACCAACCCAAATACCCAACAATAATAGACTGGATAAAGAAAATATGGCACATATACACCATGGTATACTATGCAGCCATGAAAAAGGATGAGTTAATGTCCTTTGCAGGTACATGGATGAAGCTGGAAACCACTATTCTCAGCAAACTAACACAGGTCAAGAAAACCAAGCACCACATGTTTTCACTTATAAGTGGGAGATGAGCAATGAGAACACATGGACACAGGGAGGGGAACATCACACACTGGGGCCTGTTGGGGGTGGGGAGCTAGGGAAGGGCTAGCATTAGGAGAAACACCTAATGTAGACAATAGGTTAATGGGCGCAGCAAACCACTATGGCACATGTATACCTATGTAACAAACCTGCACGTTCTGCACATGTATCCCAGAACATAAAGTATAATTAGAAAAAAAAGTTACATGCAGATTTTGAGGGTCTTTCCTCTGTTCCCTTTTCTAAGATTTTGCTGCTTAAATACCAGCCACATTAGCAGCACAAACTCCATTCACTACCTTTCCAACACAGTGAAACTTCATATTGCGCCTTTCACTCCATTTTTCTGAGCTGGAAATTGACAAAATTCATCAGTCAAAGGGCTAGCTAATGCAATGTGCATTTATTTGCTTCTCTTTTTCAGAGTTGATGGTCTTCTTTTACTTAAATTACTCTAGTGATTGAAGACAAATGACAAACAGCACCTAAAACATCTGGTGGTTGGCTGAAAATTATTATGTGTATCTTCAGGTAATGTTTATTAAACTTAGAATCTACCAACATATGTACTATCCAAAATTTTCTATCGATCTTATCAATGTCCACATTTTTATATGCTGTACTAATGCATATTTAAAATACTTTAGAAATTTAAAATTAGCTTTCATGGAATACAAACATTTTCATTACAGGTTGGCTCTACAATTTATTACTCTATTTTTAGTTCCCATTGTTCCAAAAACATTGAAATCATTCAAAGATTGTTAGACAATTAAGGTTCCGATTGAGTTCTAAAGAATACTCTTTAGCCTGTTGGTAGATAGACACAGCTTTAAAAATTCAGTCATCTTCATAATGTAACATCTGAGTATCAATAGATCAGATTTTGCATTAGAACTACAAAATGAGCATATTTGTTTCTCTGGGAAATATAAAGAATATTCACCAAACTCTGATTTAAAAACTGGATTTTTGTTAGCTTTTTTCTTTAAATAAGTACTTATTAGTAGTTTTTATTTTAATAGGAAATACCACTATGCCACTACTAAACCTTTAACATTGAAATGCTGTAACTTGTGTGCTTTAGAGAAAACATAAAGGGAATTTTTAAGAGCTAAATAGCACTTTGCCATGTGCTTTATGCATCAAAAGGTACCCTGGAAAATACATTTAGCATGTGCAGGCATGCTCTCAAGCAGATTTGAAGAGATAAGTGATAATGCATGCTGCTTATTTCAGAGCTGAATCTCAATGATTTACTAAAATTGAAAATAAAAGGAAAGACAATATTTTCCCACATCTCCTGGAAAAGAAGCATGTTTACTGATTTAAACACAACTTTAAAATCATTCTTTATATTTACAAGTTAATTATGCAATATAAATTTCTTTAAAATATTTAGTAGTTCATAATAGCAATGTAAATACACAAATAACTAGAAAAACCAGTTCTCTCAGCTAAAAAATAAAAGCATTTCAGCAGGAGAAAAAAGCATTTTTGCAACTGAATAATATTGCCTGTGACCAAAGATTTACAATTCCTATCTGTATTTGAGGTGTGTGAAACTGCCCAATTTTCCCCCAGCAGTTCATAGGAAATGCTTTCAACCTTAGACTTTCATGGCTCCTTGAATTTTGCAGCCCTCCCAGCACTTAAACAGGTTGCTGTCAAATTTTCCAAATATTGGTAAAGCTGTGAGCCTTCTAGCAAGATCGTAAGTTTGTGTGCCATTTGAAGTGGCAGGTACCTGCACCCAGAGATATAAATCAGTCATGTAAAGCTCAAAATTATCAGAATTATGTCAAAAATTTGATATTGGGAGAATGAACATTAGTATAAAACATTCAAAATTCTTGGGTATTAGGACAGTTGGCAGGTCAAAATGATAATTCTGTACACTGAATACTAAAGCTAGAAAGGACACTTATATACATATTTTGTATCTAACACTTAACTTTGTACCTCAATCATTGAAAACATTAATTTAAATTAATGAGATTTATCTCTATTGATTCATAACAAGGAATAGTGATTTTCTGAATTTGAAAAACTAAGTATAAATCTTCAGACTTTTAAACAGTATCCATAAAAAAATATAGCTCCATTTTTACTTAGACTATAGTTAGTTTGCTCTAAATAACTTCAGATGATTCAGTGTTCATTTAGTATAAAATTAATTTAGTAAGTTTAAAACTTAGCTCAATCTTATAACTAAGAGAATGGAAGATGTTATGCTTTTAGTTTTCAAAGTAGAGGGTAAGTCCATGAACCAGGGGATTCAGTCTACAGAAGCTAGAAAAGAGAGGAAATGAATTTGCTCCTCAACACACTAGAAGAGACACATTGTCTACCAACACTGATTTTAATCCATTAAAGTGAATCTGCACTTTTGACTGCCAGACTATGACTTAATTAACTTATGTTATTTTATGTTGTTCTAAGCCACCACTATGGTTCGACTGTGCCCCAAAATTTATGTATTGGAAACCTAATTCCCAATACAACAGTGTTAAGAGGTGGGGCCTAATAACAGGTTATTAGGTCTTGAGGGATCTCAATGTCATTATCACGAAGTAAGTTAGTTATACTGAGAGTGGCTTTGCTGTAAAGTGAGTTTGGCCCCTTCTTACTCTCTCCCTCTCACAAGATCTTGTATGTGTGCTCCCTTGTTCTTCCATCTTCTGGCATGGTACAAAAGAAGACCATCAGAAGATAAAGCCCCTTATCTTGGACTTCCCAGTTTCCAGGACCACAAGCCAAATAAATTCCAGGCCAAGTCTTAGATATTTGGGTATAGCAGCCCAAATTAGCTTAAAACAGACACTAGTCCCGGGTCCACAAGCGGACGTAGTTTCAACGGCAAGAACTTCCCAGTGCCATACCTCCACCCATGTCTCCATCTGGGGACTTAGAGGTCTTTGTTTAACTTTCTCATGCGTAGGAAGAAATCAAAGATCAATCACTCCAGCTGAAGTTTAAAGGAACTCCTTTCACAGGACAGAAAATTTGAATGGGGCAGGAATTACTCCCAGGTTAAAAGTCTCCTTCTCTCTCAGCCGGGCAGACTCCATTTCTGGATCCTCTTCCACGATCTTGTGGGAGCTACTCTCTCTCTATCTATTTCATTCTCCTTTTTCTCTCTCTGCCTAAATAAATCACTTTCTGCAAAAACTCCTTGGGGTCTGATATTTACTTATGAGCCCACCACATCTGGTAGGGTCCTTCCTCCCATTCTTGGGTGAGTGAGGGACCAAAAGCCTGGAAGAATGTGAATGCGTCCTAGCAGGGGAGCTTAGCCTACTCCGCAGCCCCAGAATCCAGTCTCAATATGTTATAACAGAATTTGGAAAATAAAGGAAGTACATTGTCTATTTTTTAATAGAGAAAACATACTTCACAGAATTAGTTGAATGAAGTAATTGTAAAAACTAAACAAATGAATAAACATTAAAAAGCCACAAAATCATAGGGAGATGAGAATTCAAAGTTGTTACATTATATAAAATATATAATTTTCTGGCCAGGTGCAGTGGCTCATGCCTATAATCCCAGCACTTTGGGAAAGTAAGGTGAAATAATTTTTTGAGGCCAGGAGTTCAAGAAAAGTTTGGGTAACATAGTGAGATGCTGTCTCTTCAAAAAATAAAAATAAAAATAACTGGGCATGGTGTCATATACCTGTAGTCCCAGACACTTGAAAGGCTAAGGTGGAAGGATCACTTGAACCCAGGAGTTCAAGGCTGCAGTGAGCTATGAATATGGCACTGCACTGCACGCCAGCCTGAGTGACAGAGCAAGATGCTCTCCAAATATAAATAAATAAATACAATATACATATATACAATTTTCAGAAAAAAAACAAGCTGTGAGAGATGTAGAGAAACACAATGTGTGATCTATACATGGGAATAAACAAGCAAGCAATATAAAGTAGTTTTGAAGATATCTGAATAGGACAGACATGGTGGCTCATGTCTGTAGTTTCAGTACGTTGTGAGACTGAGGCAGGTGGATTATGTGAAGCCAGGTTTGAGAGCAGCCTGGCCAACATGGCAAAAACTCATCTCTACTAAAAAGAAGAAAAAGGAAAATAAAGATGTCAAAATATAGACTAAGCAGACAAAGATTTCAAAGTAGTCGTTATAAATATGCTTGAAAAATTGGCTTAACAATTTTAAAATACAAAAGTATGATGATAATTACACAACTAGGAAATATTAATAGACAAATATTTTTTAAAAATCAATTTTCTGTAGTTACTAAGTACAACAGAAAATGAAAAACTCGTTACAGGGGCTTAACTAAAGATAAGACCTGGCAGAAGAAAGACATAATACTCAGAGAGCAATAGAGGTGATAAAAATTTGAAAAAAAAGAGAGAGACAAACACACATTTAAAAAAAATAACAGAACCTTAGATAAATATGAGACACCATTTAGCAAACTTAAATATGCATAATGAGAATACAAAGAGATAGAAGAGAGAGAAAAATGAAGCAAATTATTAGTAGATGTACTGGATAAAATTTCTCCAATTTGATGGAAAACAGCATTATGCACAAACAAGAAGTTCAGCCAACCTCAAGCATGTTATCAATGCAAAGGGAGTGACACCTAGATAGATCATACTCAAACTGTTGAAAGCCAAATGCAAAATAAAGCCTTTAAAGCACCATGAAATAAAATAATCATTGTATGCAAAAGAATCCCAGTAAGATCAACAGCTAACTTTCTAATCAGAAACAATGGCTCTCAGAAGTCAATAGATTAACATAGTCGAAGTACTAGGAGAAAAATGTCAATCTACAACCCCATAGCCAGAAAAATTATCTTTCAGATTTAGTGAGAATGAAATGAAAATACTAAATGTGAGCAAAAATTAAGATAATTTGTAGTTAGCACATTAGCTTTAGGATAAATATTGAAAGTTATTTCTAATATTGAATGAAATAATGTTAGAGAACAATTTGAATCTATTTGGAATAGTAGGCAGCACCAGTAAAGAGTACTTGCTGGTATCTCTGTGTTCCTGCCAGCTGTGGTGCCCTATCATAGATACCAGCCAATCTTTTAAGCCACTTGCAAAACTAAGCTAGATGCTTTCAGAAGCACACTGGAAGTTCAAACTGGCTTGAGTCCCTAGACTGCTAGATTCCCCAGTCAGTCTTAAAGCCCACCACAATGATCCCTTGCAAGTAGGAAGATGCCCATCTTCTCTCACTTTAGAGAAACAAATGGGCTAGATTGGTTTGATTTGGGAAGTCAAAAAGTGACTTCACTCAGCAATCAGAGCCCACCTAACATCTCTGCCCAGGAAAGAAGACTTCCAACTCTATGCATCTCAGAGAAGCATAGGGAATAGATTAGCTTGATAACCCAGAAATCAAGCAGAGGCTCCACTGAGTAAAAAATCTTGCCCGACAACATTGCCCAGGCAGGGAGACTTTCACCTCTGTGCATTTCGAATAAATGGTCCCAGAAGTCAAGCAGCAGCACCACTAAGTCAAAAAGCTCACCCAATGGGCTCACCCAGGCAGCAAATCTCCTACCTCTGTGGATGTTAGAGAAGCATAGGCCCTAGATGGATTTGACTCAGGAAGTCAAGCAGTGGCTCTACTCAGCCAAAAAGTGTACTCAATAACTCTACTGAAGAAGGGAAATGTCTACCTCCACAAATTTTGAAAAAAGCACAAGGGCTATACATACTAGACTTGGTAAGTCAAACAGGCATTCAAATCAGCCAAAGGCACACCACACAACTCTGCCTTAACCGGGAGACCATTTTAATTGTGCATTTCTAAGAAGCATAGCCTCTGGTCCTGTCTGTCTTGTGCAGCGACTCTACCTAACTTCAGATCTCAGTCTGCAGTCCTGCCCAACTGCAGATTCTAAAGCATGAAGTTGCTTGGCCAGGGAATACATCTTGTGATTAGCCTGACTGGAAGCAATTATGGTACCCAACCAGCAGTTCTGCTGATAGCACAGCCTAGCTAGTGGTCTCACCAGTCAGCAGAGCTCAGCGAGAAGCCAGTGACATTAAAGAAAAGATAGTGACCCAGCCAACTAGAGAAATCTGAACATGCTCTGCCTGCCCAGGGTTGTTACTAGTAGATCCTTCCTAAATAACAGACTAAATTAAATAGTAAAGGTCTATCTCTGAAAAGGGGCAGTTACAAGGGAAAGTAGAGGAAGTCCCCTTCTCAGATTTGAGGATAACAGTGCAAGGACACAAGAGTTACAACAAATTCTAACATCAAAATGCTAAAGTATAATAGGGGGCAATAAGAGTAGAGTTGTTTCATGCAATGTTAAGTTGTTTTCTGATTGAAGTGGTCTATTATAAGTATAAGATCTTCTGTGTCAGCCGCATGGTAAACACAAAGGAAAAATACTCAGCAGAAGCATAAAACAGAAATGATTCAAAGCAAACTAAAGACAACCATCAAACAAAGAAATACACCAAGAGGGGAAGTAAGAGGCTAGGCATGGTGGCTCATGCCTATAACCCCAGCACTTTGGGAGGCTGAGGCAAGTGGATCATGAGATCAGGAGTTCAAGACCAGCCTGGTCAAGATGGTGAAACCCCATTTCTACTAAAAATACAAAAATTAGCTGGGCATGGTGGCATGCACCTGTAAGCCCAGCTACTCAAGAGGCTGAGGCAGGAATTGCTTGAACTCGGGAGGCAGAGGTTGCAGTGAGCTGAGATCATGCCACTTCACTCCAGCCTGGGTGACGGAATGAGACTTCATCTCAAAATAAATAAATAAATAAATAAATAAATAAGAAAGGAAGAAACAACACATTTATAAAACAACCAGTACACAACAAACAAAATGGCAATAATAAGTCTTTACTGATTAATAATTACTTTGAATTAAATGAATTAAATTATCTAATAAAAACATAGAGTGAGTGAATGGATAAAAAAGTGAGATCTTCTGCACCATAGGAAAAATATAAAAAATTAAAAATAACAAACAATAAAAAAAACCACAAACCAAAACAAAACAAAACAAAATTATAAGATCCAAATATACACTGGCTACAAGAGATTTACTTTTCTTTTAAAGATACACACAAATGGAAAGTGAAAAGATGAAAAAAGTTATTTTCTGCAAATGGAAAACAGAGTAGAATTAACTATATTAATGTCAGAAAAAATAGATATCAAATAATTGAACTCATAGAAGCAGAGAATGGAATGGTGATTATGGAGTTTAGTTAGTGGGGTGTTGGAGAGATGATGATCAAAGTGTACAAAATCTGTTAGGAGAAACATTTTATATTTTAATTCTATTTTTCAGCACAAAGAATGTATTTAATAACAGTATTGTACATTTCAAATTTGCTAATGTATACATTACAAAAAATGTTAAGTATTTCAAGTGATGTATATATTAACTAGTTTGACATAAGCATTCCATGTAGTATTAATAATTTATAACATCTCTTTGTACATCATAATCTTATACAATAATGTATATTAATAATAAAAAGTATAAAAATGCACAAATAATAACTTCTTTACCACTGGGTAGATACCCAGTAGTGAGAATGCCATAACAAATAGTAGTTCTACTTTTTGAAGTCATTATATGAAAAAGACACTTGCACATGCATGTTTGTAACAGCACAATTTACAATTGCAAAAATATGGAACCAGCGCAAATGCCCATCAATCAACAATTGGATAAAGAAATTGTGAGACAGGTGGATAGATGGATAGATAGATAGATACACACAAACATATATCATGGAATACTACTCAACAATAAAAATAAAAGTAAAGAAATAATGGCATTTGCAGCAACTGGGATTGGATTAAAGACCATTATTCTAAGTGAAGTAACTTAGGAATGGAAAACCAAACATCATATGTTCTCACTCATAAGTGGGAGATAAGCTATGAGGCTACGAAGGGATAAGAATTACACAATGCATTTTAGGGATTCAGAGGAAAGGGTGGGAGTGGGGTGAGGGATAAAAGACTACAAAATGGGTATAGTATATACTGCTCACATGATAGGTGCATTAAAATCTCAAAAATCACCACTAAAGTACTTTTTTTGTGAAACCAACCATCACTCATTTCCCCAGAAACCTATGGAAGTAAAACATAAAAATTAAAAAAGAATTGGAAATTTAAAAATATGCACATAAATATGTGTATATAAACATACATATGTGTATAAGAATGTATATATACAAGAATACCTATGTATATAACTTTATTTTATCCTGTTGTGTACTCCCAGGTTCTTCATTTTATGTGAAAGCATGAATATAGTGAAAACATAATTGAAACAAATAAATCATATAAGCTCTCATATTTTTCTATTTTTATTCCTTAGAAATTTATTTACATCTATAATTATTTAAAAAGTAGTGAGGAATACACACTTCTTTTAATAGCCAAACAATATGAAGTGTATCTTTTTGAATAAAAGAAAGGTTTATTCATCGGGCACTTATGCTTTCATTTCTCTTCACACCTCAAATATTACCATTTGCATTGAGATTTATAAAAGCATATTATATAGCCATTGTTTCTTTTTAAAACATGTAAAATATATTTCATATACATTTCTGCTTCAAAATAATAAAAAAATTTTCTTTAAATAAAATTGCACAATTTTAATCAGGCGTAAGTAAACATATATATATACCTCTGTGAATATATTATAAGAAATATTATAAGAAGTAGAATTGTTGGATGAAAATAATACAAGCACTTTTTGTGTTTGTTTGTGAGAATTTTCTAATTCTTCTTCCAAAAAGTTGTACTTGCAAAGGACATGCTCTCATTTTTTTCATGGCTACATAGTATTCCATGGTGTATATGTACCACATTTTTTTATTCAGTCTATCACTGATTGACATTTGGGTTGGTTCCATGTCTTTGCTACAGACTAAGATAGGAACAGAAAACCAAACACTACATGTTTTCACTCAAAAGAGGGAATCGAACATTGAGAACACATAGACACAGAGAGGGAAACAATGCATACCAGGGCCTCTTGAGGGTGGGGGATGAGGAAAGGAAACTTAGAGGACAGGTCAATAGGTGCAGCACATCACTATGGCACACATACACCTGTGTAATAAACCTGCACATTCTGAGCCTGTATCCCATTTTTTTTTAGAAGAAATAAAGAAAAAAATTTTCTGTTGCAAGTAAAAAGAAAAGCTGTACCTATTTCCATTCCTACTACAAACAGAATATTCATTTTTTCACATGTTCACTAAAACCAGACATTTAAAGACTTTTAACACATCAATCTTATGAGTTAAAAATATTTATTTTAAATTACATTTCTTGATAGATACTAAAGTTGCCTTTTTCATATTTATTTATTCATTTTCAATTGACAAATAATATTTGCGTAGGTATGTATATAGGGTACAATGTGATGTTTATATCTGCGTGTACATTGTAGAAAGGTACCTTGCTAACTTATTTTTTTTGGAGATAGGGTCTTTCTCAGGAGACCATGGGAGACGGAGGTTGGAGTAAGCCAAAATCACACCACTGCACTCCAACTTGGGTGACTGTTGGAGTGCAGTTGTGTGATTTTGGCTTACTCCAACCTCCGCCTCCCGTGTTCTGGTGATTCTTGTGCCTCAGCCTCCCAAGTAGCTGTGAGGCACGCACCACCACACCTGGCTAATTTTTTTGTATTTTGAGCAGAGATGGGGGTTTATCATGTTGGCCAGGCTGGTCTTCAACTCCTGTACTCAAGTGATCCACCCATCTTGGCCTCTCAAAGTGCTGAGATTACAAGTGTGAGCCACTGTGCCTGACCAATCTACCATATTTTTTTGTGGTGAGAATATTAAAAATCTTTTCTAACTGAAACTGTGTACCCTTGATTAACATCTGTCCTTTCCTCATCCCTCTTCCTCTCCCAGTCCTCTGGTAGGATCATATTTATATGTGAAATCTAAAAAATTTGATTTCACTGAAATTGTCTTTTTATGTGTTTATGTGTTTGATCTGCGGCTAAATTGCTAGTTATCCTTGGACAGTTTACAGAATGTATATGTGCCTTTATTTCCTCATTGATGTTAATAGAAGTTATGTGAATTTTAATTCACAGCATTATCATTAGAAACCAGTAAGACAAACACACATCAGAGTCATAGGAGATTCTCTGAGTGCTGGGTAACTGTGATACTTTTTAGCCAAAGTTGGCAGAGGTTGAGCTCCTGACTCTGGGTGGCACAGACAAAATTTTCTGCCTGGCAAACAGATGCAAAGGCACCTAAAAGACACAGGTAACAATTAAAATGCATGACAAGAGCATAGCTATGAGGTGTTAAATGTTTAAACCAAGGCAGTGCCAATAAAAAACGAGAGAGAAATGGATCATCCCTCTTATCACTGTTGGAATGATTGACAAGACTAGAATAATTTTTCATCTTTCAAGAAATATAACAAGGAAGTGAAAATATAGAACAGTAATAGACATCAAATTCTCTACACAGTTGCTATAAAAAGAATTTCCATATTTAGTGGTCCTGCTTAAATTTTCTTTACAATATTAATTTTTAAATAATTTTAGATATTGTATCCTCATTACCCATAGTTACTTTCCATATAATTATGACAAAATAGGATATCAAATATATGTGATAACATTGCAATATGAGCAGAGCAGATTGGGACTCGTTTTGCTTTAACTATACAATTATTATTTCTCTGATTTTTAGCTCTTGGCAATAATAAGTGTTTGTGATGCTGAAAAATTAGAATTTAGTTGAGCTTGCTTAATATAACTGAATTAGAAATATAATGATTTTTTTTTTTTAAGAAAATGTGTACTAGGAAAAAGTTGTTAGGCCAGTTTTTTCTTTTCTGCTATCAAATACTAAAACAAAAGGCTTAATTATTCAGTTAGATTGAGAAAAGTGAAGAACTTTAATGTTTCAAAAACTAAATATTCAAAGAAACAATAGCAAATATTCCTTTCTGAAGAGTAATTGGATTAGTTAAAGAAGAATGCAAATGTCTTCTTAGCCTGGTTGATAAATCCCTGAGCTATAATTTGGTTGTCAGAAATCTAAATAAACTTCATTACTACATAATAAAACAGCTCATATTTAAAATTGGTCAGCTTATTGATTTTAGTGGCAAGGGAAATGAATATATTTTCTTTGTTTGTTGTTAATTTCTTGCTTTCTGAAACCAGTCTGTTACTCACAGTGCAGTATTAAACATGCAGATATTACTATAATCAGACATAGAATGAAGTGTGGACTCCTGGGATGTTTATGATAAATTTCAATAGCGGCTCTTCAACTACTTCTATTATCTGTTTCAAGTGCAGATGTAAGTGTGAGCTCTTTTAAAACTTTTGTGATTTTTATGGAAAGACATTTTTTATCAAAAGTAATAAATTTTAATTCACCATGTTAAATCTGAGTCTAAAATTCATTCCACTGTTGTATTTTAATATGATCAAAATAAAATGATACGTTATCTCGAAAGAAGTATTACTCTTTGTACTCTCCTTTCCACCTTTTTGTAAAATACAGCATCCTCTCACCAAATATTTTTAATTTTTTAGCCCTAGGAAAGACAAAGGCCTTTTCTGACCTCAAATTAAATACCACTTGTCCATGCACTAATTTTTTGACGCCATGTGACTTTTACATAATCTGTCATACTTTGTTCTGTGTTTTTATTATTTGCATAGAATTAATGCTCGATTTTAGTTAGTATGCCTTTTAACAAAAGAAAGTATGACAGACCATTGTTAAGTAGTACTAGCACAGAGCAGTGTTTTATATTTGTGAATATAAGAATTCAATATGCCAGTTTTCTTTCTTCATGCTATTCAAATTGACATAGGAATTAGCAATCAGTATCTTTAAGAGCATTAAGACAAAATTCTAGTTAAAAATTTCACATTAAAGCACTTTGTTGAGGTTAATCATAATTAATACCTAAGGAGATAGTGTACAAAATTCCAAATTGTCAATTTTCTGTATATCAATCATATATTAATAAAAAAATATTTTTCTTTATTTTAAAATGATAAGGCGTTTTCCTTCAACATTTATTTTGCAATTGTTCTTGGGCTTTTTATGTATATTATTTTGTTTAACATTTCATGTACACTTCTTCTTTCCCTAACTAGATTAGAAACTAGGTTATATTTTGTGAAAAATAGCCGCTGTGTTAACTCCTGTGAAATCTACTAGCATCTAATTCATAGTAGAAATTCAATAAATATTGGTTACTCATTACGTTAATAAGAAGCCAGCAGTTTTCTAAGAGAAAGAGTCTCAAATCAAAAAACCAAAAGACTTAGATGCTATTAGTGGCACTAAAACAAACTATGAAACTGAGAATCGCTGCATATTCCTAATCAGCTTTCTCAGTTTACAAGTATTTTAAAACTGGAAGTCTAAAACACCAAGTGTTTCAGAAACTGATGGGCTAATGTGGACAAATCATATGGCTGTAAATTCTTGATAAAATTGTTGTGATTTTAATAAAATACTTTCATTTCAAATTTGCTGAAAACAATTAGATAAATTACACTTTCCTGGAATAATTACTAAAGCAAGAATTTTCAGCCTTTAAAAGAAATATGGTTATCACTTAATATCTGTGGGAGATTGGGTCCAGGAATCCCTAAGGATACCAACATTCATGATGTTCACCAACATTCATGGATGTTCAAGTCCCTTATATTAAATGGCTTGTATTGGCACATAACGTCCATACATGCTTCCATGTATTTTACATCTTCTCTACTTATCACACCTAATAAAATGTAAATGCTATGTAAATAGTTGTTAGACTGTATTGTTTAGGAAGTAATAGCAAAACAAGCCTGCACTTTCCTTCTTTTTTATTGCCTGAATATTATTGATCCACGGTTGAATTCACAGGGGCAGAATCCATGTATATAGAGGACTGACTGTATAACATATAGTTTCATTAATGAATGTTACAGTTTATTGACGAAAATACATTTTGAAAGTAAGGACAATTGAGGTACATTATTCTAACAAGTTTCTGAAAACAAATTTGTATATGTAAATTTTCGTGACACACATATTACATATTTGTGTTTTACAGTTAATTTTGCTTCATATTTAACCTCATCATCCTTTTTTACATAAAATAATAATTCAAAGTAATGTTTGTAATTATAAGTAAATTTAATTAAACAAATTACTTAAGTAATTAATTGAAGATGTAATATATTTAGAGCTAATTATTATTTTAGTTTACTTATGACCCTAAAGAAGAACAGTTTAATTTCTTTGGAGAATTTTAATATGCATATTTTTAAAGTATGATTTTACTACATTACATTAGAATGAAGATCATTGTTATGCATATAAATTTGCACTTTCCTGCATGTTCTTATGGTTTCCTAGAAAGTTGATAAGTTCTTTAATTACACTGTTTTTTATTTTTATTAAGCACATTTTGTAATTCATATTTGAAAATGAGTTAAGAATGTGATCACGTAAAATTAATAGTAACTGAAAACGGAACATTCACCTGTCTTTGTAAAATGTGTTTATTGATTTCTGTGTTAAAAATCTTTTCTAATATTTTGAAGAATTTGTCTTTTCAAAAAACTGATTGTATTATATGTTTCACAGGGCTTAAGGCATCTTTTTAGGAGTTAGATTTTGGAATCAGATAGGCCTTATCTCCATCATTCCCTGTATACGACACCTTAGCCAAATCGTGTAAGCTTTTTAGGTTTTCCGATTTTTCATGTGTGATAGGAAAAATTTTATCTACTGTAGCATGATAGCTGGATAAAAATAATTAATTTAGTTAAATATTTAACACCTCTGGCTTCTACCAGATTACTGTATAAAAGGGCTGACAGTAATGTTTTTTTTTCCGAGATGGAGTTTTGCTCTTTTCGCCCAGGATGGAGTTCAACGGCGCCATCTCGGCTCACTGCAACCTCCGCCATCCAGGTTCGAGCGATTCTTCTGCCTCAGCCTCCTGAGTAGCTGGGATTATAAACACCCACCACCATGTCTGGGTAATTTTTGTATTTTTAGTAGAAGCGGGGTTTTGCCATGTTAGCCAGGCTGGTCTCAAACTCCTGACCTCAGGTGATCTACCGTCCTTGGCCTCCCAAAGTGCTGAGATTACAGGTGCGATCTACCCTGATAGTAATTTTAACTATAAAAATGGCAATTGCTTTTAGCTCCATCTAATATGTGATCAGGATTCAACATAAATATCTCTGATGATGATATTGATGATGGTGATAGTGATTGTAAAGATGATTATGATACCATTTGAAGAAAGCAAGCTGGCATTGTATATATGTTAATTTATGTTTTCATTCAAGGTTTTTGTTTTGTTTTGTTTTGTTTTTTGAAGAGCAGTTTAAGGTTCACAGCAAAAATAAGAGGAAGATATAGAGACTTTCTAAATGTCCCATTCCTCCCCACTATAGGAATGGTAGTCTTCCTCCTTATCAGCATTCCCATATGAGTGGTAATTTGTTACAATTAATGAACCTGCATTGACACATTATAATCTCCAAAGTTTATAATTTATATAAGGGTTCACTCTTATTTTTGTACGTTTTATGAGTTTGGATAAATATATAATGACATGTACCCATTATTATATTATTATACAGAATATTTTCACCTCCCTGAAAATGCTCCAACATAATATGTTGATTTATTTTAAAATAAGTTTTGTTATGTATATTTAAGATATACAAAATGATGTAACGAGATTTGCATATGTAGCAAAATGATTACTATAGTGAATCACATGAACATAGCCATCATCTCACATGGTTACGCCTGATATGTTTTTACCTATCAAATTTAAAAAAATACAAAATTTGTTGAACATTCCTAATCAAAACTTTTGAATTAAAACTTTGTTATTTGTTCTCATATTCATCTTACTATAGACTTGTTAAAATTATAATTGTATACAAAAATTAATGTGGAACAGTTTTCACTAAGGCAAAAACTGAAAAACAGTAGCTACAAGATGTTCTGTTCTTACTTAGTTCTCATTTCATCCTTTCAAAAATGATGTAAATATTTCTATCCTTTGTGTGGGTGACCCATGCTATATTTTTGTAAGAGAATCTCCAAAGGCATGCAAAGAGTTTCGTGCCAGTTTTTGGTACCCTTTCAGCAACTTCAAAATTTTCAATTTATGTACATGATTTTAATGGTCATTTTCAGATTGATCTTTTTAAAATTTGTTTTACTTGCTGCAATGGCACTTTAAATGAACAATCTTAAAGTTTTATCTCTTTTTATTTAAACACTGTTTTCTGGGAGATTGTCTGTGTAGTTTTCTTATATAGACAATTTATGTGACATTTTAAACTGTTTAATTTTACTGGATTTTACCTGAGAAAAAAATGAAACTTATCTGAACTAGAAAGAGGAATGCCTTATTAATATATTTCCTAAATAAAACTTCTAGAAAATCTGTCTCCTTAAAATATTACAAAATTATATATTCTGATGCTGATGCTGACAATAAGTACCATCAATAAGCATTTTTTGTTTCTACTAAATTTCAGAGCTGTGTCAGTCAGTTCATTATATTTCTACAGTTGGCCCCCTGTATCGTGTGTTCTGCTTCTGCAGATTCAATCAATCATGAATCAAACATATTTAGAAAAATATAAAGGATAGTTGCATCTCTATTAATCACATTTTTCTTGTCATTATTTCCTGATACAGTACAAAGATGATTTACACAACATGTACATTGTAATAGATAATATAAATAAACTGTACATGATTTAAAATATACAGAAGAATGTGAGTAGGTTTTGCAAATACTATGCCATTTTGTATAAGACACTTGAAACTCCATGGATTTGGGTATCCTCAGGGTAGTCTTGAAACCAATTCCCATGAATACCTATTTAACAATTCTTCCAAAAAGATGAAACTATTTCTCTTTCAACAATAACAACAAAATATTTTACCACTCTTAACAACTGACTTCATGATATAAATTATAAAATAAATTTTAAAATTTGTAAACTTGTATAATTAAAAAAATAGAAAGTAACAGGGAAGATTACATAAAACCCTGATAATAAGATTATCTATATGTTGTTTACATCAAATCCACTTCAGTATAAAAGTCCAGATAAGTAGAGGTGTAGAGAAAAATATGCCATGCTAACACTAACAAAAGAAGGCTGAAACAGATATATTAATTTTAGACAAAACAGTCTTTAGAATGTGAAAAATTATAAGAGGTAAGGAGGGGCATTGTATGATGAATAAAGGTCAACTCAGATGTTTTAGGAAAGCTCTCAAACTATGTTCTTCCTCTACTCTCATACCACCCAAACAAGCATCAACAGAGAAGAAGACTCAATCTTCCCACACACCAAGCAGTAGACACTAGCCGAGTGTCCTCCAATTCAATGCCAACACTACTCAACTCCCAGTAGGTAGTTGAGCTTTCAGCATAGAAAGCCATGCCATTGATAAATAGACCTTTATCAATGGCATGGTTTTCTATGTTGAAAGCTCAACTATCTACTGGGAGATAGTGACCCATACCTAAGGTTGAAGGTCTCAGTACCCAAGACTACCCCCAACACCCCAGACAGCAGTCACATGTCTGAGCCTCCAGAACTTCTGACCAATCAACTTCGAGCTGGGGTTCCCACAGCCACCTTTGAGGTTTAATTAGCTGATTCACAGAATTCAGGGAATCACTTACTTTTACCTGTTTATTATAGAGGATATTACAAAGGATACAGTTGAAGTAGAGGGTATAAGACATGAAGCTTCCATGCCCTCCCTGGGTGTGCCATTCTCCAGGGACTTTCATGTGTTCGGCGATCTGAAATTTCTCTGAACTCACTCCTCTTGTGTTTTCATGGAAGTGTCTCAATACCTGTTACTTCTTCCCCCAGGGTATAGAGTGGGGCTGTCTTTGGGATGGGCGTTAAGACCTACAATGAGCAAGGTGGAGGAAGATTAGAATCCTACCTTAAGGCAGGTAAAAGGAGGTCAGGAGAAAAGAGAGATTCTATTTCCTGAGACCTGCCCCTGAGCCTAACACACCCAACATTAATACAAAAGACTGTAACAAAGGCTGTGCAAGTTATAAACCAGGAACTGTGGACAAAAACGAAAACAAAGAGTGATAGTAAATGTATGGATTTAAAGAAGTAAGATAATACAATAATAACTAAAGATTCTGTTTCTATAAGCTAGAGAAAGAAGGGTAAATTAAGCCTGAGGCAAGCAAAATAAAATAAATAATAAAAATTGGAGCATAAATCAATCAAATTAAAAACAGAAAACAATACAGAAAATTAGTAAAATCAAAAGCTGATTATTTAAAAAGAGTAATAAAATTGATAAACTTCTAGCTATGCTTACAAAAGGAGGGAGACTGGGAAGGAGTGAGAAATAAAAAAAAAAGAGAGCGAGGAAAAGGCACAAATTACGGTTATTAAAAACAAAACAGCCTTTATGACTATCATTGGACATTAAAAGGATAATAAGCAAACATTACAAATTGCTCTATGCCCAACAGCTTGATAACTTTCATGAAACACACCAATTTTTTTTTTTTTTGAAAGACACAAATTGCCAAATTCACTCAGGGAGAAAAATATAATTAAATTAAATATATTTTTATCTATTCAAAATAGAAGTAACAGTTAAAACTATTCAAAGAAAGAAAACCTTATGACTAAATGATTTTATGGGTGAATTCTACCACACATTTAAGGGGAAAATACACATACGTACACAGACACATACACACTCACACACACACTTGCCACTCCATTTTATAAATTAGCATTAACTATAACACAAAATTAGAGAACGTCATTCCAAAAAAACAGTCACAGGCCAATATTACTTATAAGCAAATTATCAGGAAAATATTAAAAAAGTAAATGTAGTTATATATAAAAAGGATAGTACATCATATTCAAGGAATGTTAATCCCAGTAATGCAAGACTGGTTCAACATTTATAAAACAATCAAAACCATTCACCATATCAACAGACTGAATAAGAAAAAAAGATTTTATTAATAGAAGCAGAAAAAATCTCTAAGCAATATTTATTACATATTCTTGATAGACAATTTCACAAAAACTAGGAATAAAAGGGAACTCCTTATTATGAAAAAGAATATGTTAAAAACCTACAGACAACAAACATTACACATAATGATGAAAGGCTAAACTCTTTACCTTAATATCAGGAAAAAGTTAAGGCTCTTCTATCTTATTATTTCTATTTAACATTATCCTGGAAGATCCAGGTAGTGGACTAAGAAGAGTAAAATGATAAAAAAATGTAAAATATATATCTTGTAGATAAATAAAACTCTATTTATCAATGACATGGTTTTCTATGTTGAAAGCTCAAAGAAACTAGATGAGAAAAATACTACAACCCGGCTCTAATGAGAGAGTCATTAGAAGGTCACAAGAAAGAATTCAATATACAAAAAGTCACTTGCTTTCCAATATACCAAACATTTACAATAACCAGAATTTTCAATTGCAAAAAGAACAATAATATTCCCAATGGCAACCAAAAGGGAAATGCTTAGGTATGAATCGAACCAAATGCTTTTAGAATCTGTATGATACAAACCACAAAGTGTTAATGAAAGACTCTAAATACCTAATTAAGTGGAAAGGTTTTTTGTGGTCATATATTAGAAGAACCAATATTGTTAAAATGTCATTTTGATTTACAGGCTCAACACAATCATGACTTCAATACTAGAAAGGTTTTTTTATATATCAGCAAACTGATTTGAAAATTTATATGAAAAGGTAAGTGACTGGGAATAAGCAACAGAATATTAATAAAAATCAAAGTTAACATACACTACAAAAATTTCAAGACTTACAATAAATCTACAGTAACAAAGACAGTATGGTATTGGAGAAAGTATAGATCTATATATTAATGGAACAAAACATGGAGCCCTGAAATAAACCCACACAAGCATAGTCAACTAATCTTTGACAAAGAAACAAAGGTAATTCAATGAAAAAAGGATAGTATTTTCAACGAATGTCTCTCAAAAATTGACCCTTTCAAAAAATAATTCAAAGTAGATTCTACATGTAAAACACAAAACTATAAAACTACCAAACTAAACATAGAACACCTACATAATCTTAAGTTTGGTGATGGGTTATTAGTTATCATATCACAAGCAAAATCCATAAATATCAATATTTATATTTTGTAATTTATTAAAATTAAAAGTTCTGCTCCTACATAGACACTGTCAAGAAAATGAAAATACAAGACATAGAAGTATACATTTAAAAAATCACATAGTTGATAAAGAACTTGTATCCAAAAATATACAAAATATTATTCCAACTCAACTGTAAGAAAACAACCCATTTTTGAAGAAATGGGTCTTAAGATAAACTTCACCAAGAAGATATACAGATGCTAAATAGTCATATAAAAAGATGTTCATTATTTGTCCCTAAATGAATGCAAATTAAACGACAAGAAGATATTATTATATACCTATTAAAATTCCTTATAAAAAACAAAACTGGGTCGGGCATGGTGGTTCATGCCTGTAATTCCAGCAATTTGGGAGGCTGAGGCAAGCAGATCACAAGGCAAGGAGATGGAGACCATCCTGGCCAACATGGTGAAATCCCGTCCCTACTAAAAATACAAAAATTCGCTGAGCATGGTGATGTGTCCCTGTAGTTCCAGCTACTCAGGAGGCTGAGGCAGGAGAATTGCTTGAACTCAGGAGGCAGAGGTTGCAGTGAGCCAAGACTGCACCACTGCACTGCAGCCTAGGCGACAGAGCAAGACTCTGTCTCACAAAAAGAAAAAGAAACTGAAAATATCAGTTACTGGTGAAGATGCAGAGCAACAATATCTTGCATCCATTTCTTGTGGGAATGTCAAATGTGAAAGCCACTTTTGCAGACTGGTGGTTTTTTATATAGCTTAATATAGTCTTACTATATGTTCTGCCAATTATTCCACTAGGTACACCCAACTGATTTGAAAACTTATGTTTATGTAAAAACTTATGCACAGATGCTCATAACAGCTTTATTTATAATTTTCAGAAACTGGATGGAATTAAGATGTTCTAAAGTAGATTAATTGATTAATGTAACGGTTTGAGTGTCCCTGATAAAACCGAAGTGGAATCATTGATTGTTAGTGTTGTGATGTTAGTACCTTTCAGAGGTAATTAGATCATTAAAATATATTAATATCTTTCTTGAAAGACCAGATTTAGTTCTTGTGGGAATAAATCTGAGTCATCGGAACAGATTAGTTCTAAAAGTGAGATGTTACAAAGCAAGGCTGCCTCCCATGTTTGGCCTCTTTTTGTTCACCACTTCCCCTTCTGCTTCTCCACCAATCTATAAGGGAGCACACAGACCTCATCAGAAGCTTAGGAGATGCTGTCATCATGCTCTTGGACTTTGCAGCCACCAGAATTGTGAGCCAAGTAAATATCTTTACTTTATAAATTTCTTAGCCTCAGATATTTTGTTAGAAAAACACTGAAATGAATAATATTGGTAATGAAAAATGAGGTTTTGTGATACAGGTACCTGAAAATGTGAAAGTGGATTGGAACTGGGTAAGGTGTTGGAATAGTCTGGAGGAGCAGTCTAGAAAAAAACGGCTAAATGTTGAAGACTTAAGTGACAAGAAGACTAGGGAAAGTCTGTAATGTTTTGAAGATTGATTCAGTGATCATGACAAAAATGGTAATGAAAATACAGATAATAAAGTCCTTTCTGATGAGGTCTCAAATGGAAATGAAAAGTATCTTATTGGAAACCCGAGTAAAAAGCAGTTTTGTATTTAGTTGCAAAGAACTTGGCCACGTTGCCTTTGTCTTAGGACTTTATGGAAGGCAAACTTAAGAGTGATGAACTAGCATTTCTGGCAGAAGAAATTTTTAAGCAAAATATAGATGGTTACTTTTGGCTGCTAACACTGAGTTTTGAAAGCTGAGGGATAAATTAAAGACAGAATTTGTAATTAAAAGTAAGCAGAGCAGACAAATTTGGAAAACTTGTAGCCTCACCATGTAAAGAGTGAAAAGGTATTTTCAGGAGACAGTGCAGAGGGTGTGGTCCAGCAACTGTTTGCTAAAGAGATTAGCATAAATAAAAGGGAATCAGGTGCTATTCCTCAAAACAATGGGAAATTGGCCCTGAAATCATTTCAGAGATTTTCCAGAATGCCCCTCTCATCATAGGTCCAAAGGCCTAAAAGAACAGAATGATTTCACCCTTCTCAGTCATGCTTCCCTGGCCTGCCTCAACACTCCACATCCCATCTGCTTCAGCTGCTCTGGCTATGGCTCAAATGGCTCCAGGTGTAGCTCTTACTGCTGCTCAGACAAGCACAAACCATAAAACTTGGTGGTCCCAAGGCATGGCTCAAACAGGATCAGATGCAACTGATGTCATGGCTCTGGAGGTTGCAAGCTGTAAACCTTGGCAGCGTCCAAGTGGTGCTGACTTTGCAGGCATACAGGGTTCCCGGGTGATGCAATCAGGGCGGTTTACACCTAGATTTAAAAAGAGGTATCAAACAGCTGGTGAGCCCAGGCACAAATCTGCCACAGATTCTGCACAAATTGTGCACAAATCTGCACAAATTCTGTGGGCAGAGGCACCACAGAATGTTCCTATTAGAGTAACGCCTAGTGAGTTTGACTGCCTTGACGACCCCCTAATTGTCAAGCCACAGGTAGCATACAAGACCTTTTGGTAAACACTGCAAGCACTGAACTCCAACCAGGATGGCAGATAGGTGGGCTGCGGGCACCAAGTAAAGTCATAAAGAAGGAGCTGCTGGCTTCTTGCAAGAAAGTGTCCAGAATGTAGGACACAGGGTCACAGGAGATTATTTTCCAACCTTAAGATTTTATATCTGCCCCTCTGAGTTTCAAACTTGCTTTATACTGGTTATTCTTTTCTTTTTGCACATTTCTTCCATTTGGAATGGGAACCACTACTCCATGCCTGCCCAACCATTGTATTTTGGAACAAGATAAACTTATTTTTGATTTTCTAGGCTCATAGGTGGAAGGAGTTTGCCTCGAGTCTCAGATGAGACTTTGAACTTTGGACTTTTAAATTGATGCTAGAATAAGTTAAGACTGTAGAGACTATTGAAATGGAATGATTATATTTTGCATGTGAGAAGGACATAAATTTTGTGGATCTGGGACAAGTGACTATGGTTTGAGCTGCCCTACCAAAACTCATGTTGGAACTTTAATTGCCAGTTTGGCAATGTTTAAAGGTGGACCTTTAGGGGTGATTAGATTGACATATTTCTTGAGAGACTGGATTAGTTCTCATAGGAATTAATTAGTTCCTGAGAGAGCAAGTTGTTATAAAGTGAAGTTGTCTCTCATATTCGGCCTCTCTTTATGCATCTGTTTTCACTTTCACTTCTCTGCCATGCTATGATGCAGTACAGCAGCCTCACCAGAAGCTTAGAAGATGCTGGCACCATGCTTTTAGACATTCCTAGAATCATGAGACAAATAAACCTCTTTTATTTATAAGTGATCTAGCTACCGAATATAAAGAATATAAAATGATCACTAAATAAGCTAAGACATTGAACAAACTGTGATGTCCATTCAATAGAATATTATTTGTTAATAAAAAAGAATGAACTATGAAGCCATGCAAATGAATGAAGCTTAAATGCATATTGCTAGGTGAAAGAAGATAGTCTGAAAAAGGCTATACACTAAGTGTACTAGTCAACTTATTAGTCATATTATTTGTTATTAGTTTGCCTTAACAAAATACCACAGTTTAGATACCTTAAATAATCTCTGTCTGGAAGTCAGAGATCAGCATGCCAGCATGTTCAAGCTCAGCCAAGGGCTCTCTTCTTGGTTTGCAATCAATTTCTTGCTGTGTCCTTATGTAGCCTTTACTTGGTGCTGTTTGCTTTCCTCTATTTATGAGGCCACCAGTTCTACCAGTTTAGGAGCTCACCCTTATGACCTCATTTAATATTAAGTACACCCTAAAAGTCCCATATTTAGACACAATGGGGTTAGGGCTTAGATACATAAATTTTAGAGGGACACGATTCAGTCCTTAACACCATGTGATACCATTTATGCAAAACATTTTGAAAAAGGCAAAAGTATAGCAATAATAAATTGATCTGTAATTGTAAGGAGGTTGGGTAAGCAGAAGGGTTAAACAAGTGAAGCACAGGGGATGTTTTATGGTGGTTAAACTGTAAACTTATTTGTGTGATTGCTGTACAGGATCCTACGCATTTGTCAAATCCATGGACCTTTACAGCACAAAAAGTAACCTTTATATATGCAATTTTAAAAATCCTTTAGGAAGTCAATGTATCCCAGGATGGAAGAAGGACTGTAGTAATAGAATCTGACTGAATTACACATACACAAAATAGCCTCATTGAAAGAGGTGGGAAAAATGGTGCTAAACGAAGTAACTTTGGAAATGAGTAGATATTCTTAAGCCTAAAGGTCAAAAATGTTTTACATAAACACTGTCCTATAGTTGCTAAATGTTTTCTATAAGGTTCACAATTCTGAAAACATTATATATATGTATTCTGAGATTGAATTATTGGTAAACACATAGCATATTGAGGGAGTTTGATTTTTCACTTTTAGAGAGGAAGATTGCTGAGAAAACAGAGAGAAAACCATAATAATGTTGTATTTTCTTAGAGTTGTAGAGATCACTATGAACTTATGCTTAACTTAATATATATGCAGATGTACACATATACAAACATTTATAGATATGTAGAAATAGGTGGGATAGTGTATATATATATATATATATATACATATATATACATACACACACACACACACACACACACACACACACACACTCAGATGTTTTCTTACTTTTTCAGTTGAGAGGGTCTAAAAACAAGGACACCGTGGTAGCAAGTGGCATTTGAACCCAGGTTTTGTTTTCTAATACTACTTTCCAATAACAGGATCTAGAATTTCTTGACTGATTCTGGGCTGAAAAAGGGAACAATTATGATGAGCCAGAAAGTAAGAAAATACTTATCAAACACTCAAAACCCATAATGATGAAGGTATGTCAAAACAACACAAGAGCCAAATGAAAATACTCCCCATTCTTGGATGCATTTGAGAAATTATATAAAAATGTAGTATTGGCTTATAACCCAAGGTCTGTACTGATATTATTAAATGCCTGAATAAATAAGCATACACATTGTCCATACAGAAAAAAATCCACATAATTTCTGTAGACACATCCCTCTCAAAAACGAGCAGCAACAGTATCTCTTCAGAGTGGGCTGTGGAGGCCGGGCGTGGTGGCTCACGCCTGTAATCCAAGCACTTTGGAGGCCAAGGCGGGCAGATCACCTGAGGTCGGGAGTTTAAGACCAGAGTGGGCTGTGGATAGGGATTTCTTTCTACAAAGTCCAGTATAGAACAATCACAACAAAAAAGGATCAACTCTAGGGGGGAGAAACCTGACAAAAATTATTTCATCTAGACCATCAAAGTCAACATCAGGAAGTCATGTCAGTAACATATGTCCTTGAGGTGATGTGATGAGAATGGCACTTTACCTCTCTACTCCTCCACTCAAAAACCCCTATTGCCAGCATAATCATAAAATGCATCAGGCAAACCCAACTGAGGGACATTCTAAAAATACCTAACAAATGTTTCTCAAAAGGATCAGGGACACCATAAATAATTAAAATTGGAGTAACTGTTACAGTCTAGAGAAACCTAAAGAAACATTATTAATAAATATATTGTGGGATCTTGAATGAGAACCAGGAAACAAAAGGGGACATTGGGACAAGGCTTATACATTGTAAACAAAGTATAGACTTGTTATTAGTTGTGAAAAGTGTACAATAACTAATACTTGTTAGCAATAGGGGATGCTGAATGGGGAACATATGGAAATTCTCTGTATTAGCTTCCAAACGTTTCTGGAAATATAAAAGTTCTAAAATAGAATTGTTTTTAAGATTGCACAGACTATGTCAAGTGGCCAACCCGAAGGTCCTTATAATTTATAATTTTACCCTTTCTGAGAGGGTGTATGTCTTTGAAACCTTGCCAATACTGACTACTTTACTTTGTAAAATGTTGCCAATCTTTCAGAAAAAAATAGTTAAAACTCACTGGTTTAGTGAGTATGTCCCCAAATTCTAGTAAGGTAATTCTGCTTTTAATATATTTTGTAGCTATTTCTATTTGTTTGTCTTGAAATTGTCACATATCTTTTGCCAAGGTCTCCTTATTTTGATTGTATTTATTTGCTACGAGTTCTATATGTAATTTGGATGTTAGTCTTTGGTCTATTGTATACTTTTCAAAAGTTTCCTAAAGGTAATCAATTGTTCTTTAATTTTTTATGAAAAACTTGAAGTTTTCAGGATTTTAATATTTCCTTTCTTTCTTTGCTTAATAAGGTATCCCTACCTTCAAATTGGAAAACTTCACATATATTTTTTCTGTAGGATAATTATTAACTTTTTAGTTCTCCTGGAGTATACATTTTTTTTGTTTATAATATATGATAGGGACTAATTTATGGATAGGAAATTAATGTATTTTTTTCATTGTAAATCTAAATGCTATAAACCTTCATAAAAAACCTTTGTTTTTTCACTTTCTGTTTCTTTTTGGAAGTATATTTATATTTGAATCTAGCAATTTCAGGGTGGATTAATGGTAATCACTTGTGATTTCATAATATGTCTTTTTCTTTTGTAAAGTGTATTTTATTGTATTATCTTCAAATATGTTCATAGATATAATTGAGAACTTAGGTTTCATGTGGTTTTTATTATAGCATCATCCTTTAAAACTATATTGACACATATTTGGAAATTGTAATTAGGATGATATTATTATGTACAGTTTAGAGGAAATATATCTTATAATATTAAATACTTTCTTTCACCAAAGCAATAGATCTTTCCTTTAGTCAAGTTTTCAATTATTCCTTTTGGTAAAATTTTAAAGATTACTTCAAGTAGGTTTATACATCCACAGAAATTATATATATATATATATATATATATATATATATTCTTAAAAAGATACTTTTTTCTCATTGCTATTTTCTTTTATATTTCCTGCATTTTATATATACTTAAAACTAGCTTGTGGCATATTTACACTGCTTAATCACTTCTAAAACTTCTACAGTTGATTCTCCTGAAATGTCTATAATTTTATAATTTGTCATGACAAATCTTTTATTAACATGCTTATTAATATAAATAATTTGTCTGTAGCTTAAACTAATTAAAGTGTTCAAGAAACAGTAAAATTAAACACATTTATTTTCATTTCCCACAGGTAAGAATTAACCTTAGAAAGTGATTGTATTAGTCCATTCTCATGCTGCTATAAAGAAATACCTGAGACTGGGTAATTTATAAAGGAAAGAGGTTTAATTGACTCATAGTTCTACAGGTCTGTGGAGACCTCAGGACACTTACAATCGTGGTGGAAAAAGAAGCAAGCATGTTCTCTTTCACATGGTGGCAACAAGAAAATATGCAGAGCAAAGTGGGAGAAAAGCCCCTTATAAAGCCATTTGATCTCATGAGAACTCAGGCACTGTCAGGAGAACAGCATCGAGGTAACTGCCCCCATGATTCACTTACCTCCCACCAAATCCCTTCAATGACACTTGGGGATTATGGGAAATACAATTCAAGATTTGAGTGGGGACACAGCCAAACCATATCAGTGATCATGTAATATGTAAATGCTTACAAAATGATTTTATTTGAAATCCACTTAAATTGTTTATTAGTAAACCATAAAGATATTCAGAATAATAGTGGTACATTTGTTTCAATGTCTTCACCTGTTTTAATATATTAATTTAGAATACATTGTGTAGAATCATATTCACATGCTCCATTCTAGTATAATTTTCAAACCCGTTTATCACATTATAATTAAATTATATCTATCAAAATTAAAGAAACTAGAAGTTGTCTGAAATCTTTATCCACAATGTTTTACCATGCAAGAACCAGTGAACTTATCTTGAGAGAAAAGATTTGGTGCAGGTTTGGAGAATCCCTAGACGTTAATCTACATTTTTCTTTTGAATTTCTCTTAAAATAAAATTTGTGAGACTTTGTTTGAAATCTAAAAAAAAAAAGGTAGGTATTAGGATGAAGCTCCCTGTAGCCTTTTATAGCTTTTTATCCTTTATGACTGCTCGGTTCCCTGCAGTGTATCTGTGAAGCACAGAAAAAGTACACAGCAGATGATTATACTAAGGTACCAAAGCCATTGAAGTGTGAGATAATCTTCGGTGCTGAGAATTAGTGTCTCATGCAGCCAAGCAAGGAAACAAAAGGGAGTTATTTCTTCAGTAGAGTTTAACATTCAAGATACACCTGAATTTATAGCTCTTTATTACTGCTCGAATCCATACTTTTGACCATTTGGTTACGTATTAGTAAAGGTTTTCTTTTCCTCTCTCTCACTGACGCTTGCTCAGTAAAATGTAATTCCCAATAAAATTTGTATGACACCTAATCAAAATAGTGTAACTTTAAATACGTGCAATCTCATGCAAAGATTAGGCAAATAAGATGGCCCTTTATTAAACCTTTGAATTACATAGGTTGAAATCTAATTGGGCTTGGATTTTTTCACATTTGTGGACAGATGCTATTAAGGAAATAAGCGTCCCACATGTAGAGAAGCACCATAGGGTATAGAAGAACCTTATAATGAAGCAAGTAAGGATACATTTACAGAGGATTTATATTCATTTGAAGGTTATGTTGAATAGAATAATTTACTTAATCAGGATCAAAAGTTGTATGCCAAGTGGGTTTTTGGTATAAAAAATACTTTTGATTTTAATGCAAATGGCGTTTTACTCAGGCTAGTTTAAAGTGAAAGATGTCTTGTTGCTACTTATGAAATATTTCAAATTATAATTTGTACATTCACTTTCATATGTTAACTGAACCACAACAAACACAACCAATGGATTTTGCATTGCTATTTTGTAACCTTATTGGTTATTACATTTTAGGTTGGTGAAGTCATGTAACTTTATCACTATCATGTCTAAGAGCTGTGGTAAATATGCTTGCAACCCATAATTAATATATCAATCATAAATTCCACATTTGTGTTTATGAAAGCTTACCTGATCCAAATATCCTTGGCCTTTTGCTTTGAAAGCATTCACCTCTATGTTTGTATAGACATATAGACAGAGACACTGAATGTTTTACAACCAAACACGATATAAATTATTATGACAAATGTTAAATTTTTCACAATAAATAACTGTATGTATATACTTTATATCCATAAACTTTAAGTAATCTCTATTTAGCATTTGTTTGGGAAAAACATCATAGAGCAATCTTTCCAAAAATTTATTTTCAAAAAAGAAGTTAGAAGTGAAATTGAGATGTCATTTAGAAATTGGACTGAGTACAGTAGTTCACCCCCCTGTAATCTCAGTACTTTGAGAGGCTGAAGCAGGAAGATTGCTTGAGCCCAGGAGTTCAAGACCAGCCTGGAAAACATACAGAGACCCCATGTCTAAAAAAATAAAACAAATAAAAATAAATTAGTTTGGTTTGGTCATGTGTAACTGTAGTCCTGGTGGGAGGATCGCTTTAGCCTGAGAGGTCAAGGCTTCAGTAAGCTGTGATCATGCCGCCGTAGTCCAAGCTGAGCAACAAAGGGAGATTGTGGCTCAAAAAAATAAATAAATAAATAAATAAATAAATAAAAGAGAGAAAGAGATTAGTAGATTAATTTTAAAAGGAGATAAACTGAAAAATCGTGTGAGAGAATTAATAGGCTGAGAGATCTGAAGACATGTTGTTATACAGCACATCTACTCATGACCACACAATTTAAATTCACAACTACTGAATGCATTCAATTTATTACAATGAAATTGAAACCTGTTTTGATATCCTCCATAATTTAAAATTTACATCATTATAAATCTGACAAGGAGGCAATTTATCTCTTTTTTTTCTACTAATTATAATAAAATAAATTTCTCTTCAGAACTTCTCAGGATGTTCATCTTTCTAAAAGATCATACTCTAGGCAGGTTATTTAGCATACGCTGACTTCATTTTTTCTAGTTTTCTGCTGTCTTTGCAAATAAGTCTCTGACTTCTAATGTCTGTGTGTCATTTTCACAACAGGAATTTTCATTATACGTAGTTTCAGGCATTAAAGCATCAAGCCAAGAATGATTAGAGATGTTAGGAAGCATTAAAACACCTGCCATTTCAAACTGTCTTTGGATAATACAAACCGAATCTGCTTTGTGTTTATAACTGACCCATTAATTATGCACTGGAAATTACAAGCAAAATCCCTGCTGTTTTCAGAATTGAGAACTCAATGCTGATTGGTCTTGCAAGAACTGCCAAGAGATAATAAAAAATGATTTAAAGGGATATGAAAACAAATTCTATATGCTCTTTGAAGCTCTATTTTAGAATTGATGAGTAATGTATTGCATAATGACAAAAGATACTTTACCTCTAACGATGCTTGTTACCAGAGAAATCTTTGTATTTTATTAAATCTTGATTATGATTCTCTCTAGTACCTAAACTATTTACATGCTAGAGGCTTTTTTTTTTTTAAATAACATTAAGTCATATTTTAGACTAAATACGGCTCAATAAATTCTATATTTTTAAATTTAATGACCTGTAAAAATGTGAGCGGTTCATGTCCCCATACCATAAATAGTGTAAGTCTGGGAAGAAAGTTAAGTTGTTTTTTTTTTTAATTAATAATCAACTTTTCATGTGTTTGATTCTCTCATGAAAAATTACACTTATAAATACAATATGGTTACACTTAAATGTGAATGAGCCTAGAGGAAGGATTGTGACAGGCAAGGTGATATGCTACCCATATTTTACTAAAAAGTGGGGCCTTTAGCCTCAAATGCTGGGAGTGCAGTCAGCAGGCAGTCTCTGCCCCTAAGCTCCTTCAGGCAATGCCTCAGCTGCAGAGTCATGTGCTTTCTGAGTTCCCCACATCTCATGACTGATTAAATAAGGCTACAAAGCCTGGAAACTTTGGTTCAATACAGAACAACTCTGGTGGTTAAAACCACTTCAAAGCTACGCCTGGGGCAATCTAGGGTTATAGTTCAGGCCTGCAGTGCAGCAATTTGCATTCCCCTTCTTCCCAATCGCACTTCTTTTCACTCCCTTCCATATATTTTGATTCCAAGGACATTCCAAGCAATAACTTCCACACTTTTATGGACTGATTTGTGTACTTCTTGAATTCGTATGTTGATGCTTTAACCCCCAATGCCTCAGAATGTGACTGTCTTTGGACATAGGTCTTTTAAACAGGTAATTAAATTGAAATGAGGCCATTAGGATGGGCCCTGATTCAATTTTACTAATGACCTTATAAAGAGAAATTAGGATGCGAAGAGAAACACCAGTGGACTCACATGAACAGAGGAGAGGATGCAGTGAGAAAGTGGCCGTCTGTAAGCCAAGACAGAGGCCTCTGCAGAAACCAACCCAGCCAGCTCCAGAACTACTAGACAATAAATTTCTGTTGTTTAATGCACCCAGTCTGTGATATTTGTTATGGTGTGCTATTAAACTAATGTATATATTATACTTCATTTTAGTGTCTATCATAAAAGCTAACCTCTAACCACTTGTGCCAAAAGTTGTCTGAGAAAGCAGGTGATAAGATGGGGTGTTAGATCTGGATAATGTACTACTCTTAGCAGTGAGCACCTCATCATTGTTAGCAGGCTGATCTTAGACAGACTTCCACAAAACGTGATATTCTAATTGTAGAACTTTACTGAGTATGAATTGTGATATCACACCCGTGCAGAAGAATGCATTAGCTGGTATATATTTACCAATTGTTTGAAAAATGTGGGGGAATTAGTAATTGCAAAGAAAATGGAATTGAGTGTCTTTTGCTTAGATAGACAAAGGTAACAAAGGCTGAGAGAGATTAACAGGCAAATGAAAACCTATTGCAAGGAGTTCTCTTGACAACGTAAAATGAGGCTTTCATCTCACGCAGCTAAAGGGCACAAACAGCTTAAGAATCGGCCCTAATCATCAGAGTAGCTTAATTCCAAAGAAATTTAAAAGTTCAAAAAAGTTATTTTTCCTATGCCAATGTACAAGGTCTGGTTGGAAAGTAAAGGGACCCAAACACATGGCACAGTGCTATCTGAGTTATCCCTCAAAATTGTAATTTCTCATGTATCTTCAATCCCTAAAAAAATGGCTCAACTCTCCATATGAAGACTCTTTCTCTAAGGATACTGAAGAATGTCTTCTCTGCTTTGAGACAATATGTGTCTCTCTAAGGAGTTTATCATGTCCCCACTCTTGGTCATTAGGCTTGTAATAAGGGAGAAGTTGTAGCTTTATGCAACCGGGGACATACTGGACCCAATGAGGGTTCGGGAAAGAAGTTTTACAAAGCCGCCACAAAACTTAGCAAGCATGGGCTATCATGAGCACCAACAGCATGCATAGAACCAAATTTTGAGGGTATTTAGTTTAGGAGGTTGGAACAGAAATGCGGTTAAGGGAGAATTCATTAATTTAGGAGCCCTCTCCTGGGATATAAGATTATCACTTCGGCAAGGGTTCCATGGGGTAGTGTAAATTTGTTGCTCTCATGGCCCCAAGAAGCATGGAAAATGTTGAGTAAGCCAGAAATTCTTGTGAAGATTAGAAGAAATTGAAGGTTCAGTCTATGTGAAAGTATATGTAAAGGCAGAAAAGCCACGAGGCAATAATGTCAAATGGGAAGGCCCAAGTTATAAGCCAAAATAAGGCCCTCGTAAAAGAGATTCCAAATCATTATTTTAGTGACAGTTCTCCTTTGTAAGCCAGGCTTAATTACAAAGGATGCCACTAGAGAAGTTGGCTCATTTATAGCAAAAAGGATGAGAGGGTAGATTATGTAGAGGTGCTTACCTGTTATAAGCAGGGTAAGAGTAGCAGCCAAAAGGGTGTGTATTAGAGTTTCCCATAGAAACAGAACTAAAAGGATGTGTGTGCACATCTGTGTGTATACACATGTATTTATTTCTACATTCATATCTATCCATATATAGATAGAGAAAGATATTTATTTTAAGGAACTGGCTCATACTCTTATTATAGCTAGAAAGTCTGAAATTTGTAGGGCTGGTTGGTAGGCTGGAAACTCTTGCTAGAGTTAATACTACAATCCTGGGTCTGAAAGCAAAATTCTTTCTGCTTGGGGAGACATCGGTCTTTTAATTGGTTGGATGTCCAACTACATTATAGAGAATGATCTCATTTACTCAAGGTACACTCATTTAAAACTTAATCACATCTAAAAAAAATACCTTCATAGTAATATCTCATTCAGTGTTTCACCAAACAAGTTATACAGTAGCCTAGCCAATTTAACACATAAAATTAACCATCACAGGACTCAAGGATAAAGAAGATAATGGAGATGGTTAATTGGGACAAAATTGATGGCAGCCAAAAAGTGTATTATTCAACTTCTGCCATCAGAAGAAACTAAACATAAGTGATAGTCCAGATAGTTAACCCAATAGCAGATCATGAACCCTTGCCTAGTGTTACTGTCCTTACCTGTTTTCAAACCCAAATAATAAAGTACTCTATGGTACCATTATAAGTGTACATGGTGTTCACTTGTTAAATGGAATCCTGATCAAGGTCAGATCACAGTGGATTCACTAAATATATAGGTACTCACAGTGGCTATTTCCCTGGTCACTAAATATGTAATTAGGATAATTTACTTTTTTTAATTTTGATTTTTTATTTTTTTGAGACAGAATTTTGCTTTTGTTGCCAGTCTGGAGTGCAATGGTGCGATCTCAGTTTACCCCAACTTCTGCCTCCTGGGTTCAAGCAATTCTCCTGCCTCAGTCTCCCAAGTAATGGGATCACAAGCATGTGCCACCATGCCCAGCTAATTTCTTGTATTTTTGTTAAAGAAAGGGCTTCTCCATGTTGGTCAGGCTGGTCATGAACTCCTGACCTCAGGTGATCTACCTGCTTTGGCCTCCCAAAGTGCTGGGATTAATGGCATGAGGATAATTTACTTTTTGCATACTTGGCGCCCACATGGGGCCCTGACTCTTTGGGTAAAACCTATAAAGTAGAGAAGAAAAAGTGAAAAGCCTCTTAAACATCCCCATATTAAATTTTTATACTAATTTTGATGCAAGGCATCATTTGGTGCAAGATCTAAGATGAATAGTCAACAGAAAATGTAACTTTAATTCAGATTGTGATATTGAAAGTTGATGACTGTGTGTGACGAAAAATACATTTACTTTTTATTAGAATAATGAAAACAAGCAGTCAATTGTTAGTAAAAATAGTAACTTGGAATAATATGTAAAATTAAATTAGACCCATACACACAGGGAGAAAGCCATGTGAAGACTGAGTATGCTGTCACAAACCAAGGGACCATCAGAAGCTAGGAGTGAGAACAGGAAGAAATCCTTCCCCAGTTCCTTCTGAGGAAGAGCAGCCCTGAAGTCACTTCAATCTCAGATGTTATAAGCCACTTCATTTTACTACTTTCTTAAGACAGTACTAGAAAATCAATAAAACTACTCAATGACAGCAGAATAATAGTAAAATAAAGTACAAATAAAAATAAAATTAGATTCTTATCTCACACCATACACAAAAAATAACACAAAATGAATTTAAGGGATAAACATAAGACCTGAAAATGTAAAACTACCAGAATAAAATACAAGAAAAAGATCCAAAACATTGGCTTTGGCAATGATTTCTTGGATACGGCCACAAAAGTACAAGTAACAAAAGCAAAAAGTAGATAAATGAAATTGTACCAAGCTAAAAAGCTTCTGCACAGCAAAGAAAACAGTCAACAGAGTTAAGAGACAACCTACAGAATTGGAGAAAAAATTTGCAGATGACACATCTAATATGAGGCTAATATACAAAACGTATAAAGAAGTCAACTCAATAATAAGAAAACAACCTAATATTTTAAAAAGGAAAGGGTGTGAACAGACATTTCTCAAAAGAAGACACATGAATGGCTAACAAGTATATGACAGAATGTTAAACCTCACTAATCATTATGGAAATGCAATCCAGGTCAAAGTGGGATATTACCTCACTCCTGTTGGAATGGATATTATGAAAAAAAGGTCAAAAGACAACAAGTGAGGATTATGATGTGCAGAAACGGGAACCCTGACACACTGTTTTTGGGAACGTAATTAGTACAGCCATTATGGCAAACTATATGGAGGCCCATCAAACAATGAAACATAGAATTACCACATGATTCAGCAACTCAACTTCTAGGTATATATGCAAAGGAATTGAATTTAGTATTTTGAAGAGATATCTGCACTCCCATGTTCATTGCAGCACTATTCACAGTAACCAGAATATGGAAGCAATGTCAACATCTATCAGTGGATGAATGGATAAAGAAAATTGGTATATATACACAATCCAACATTTTATAACCTTAATAAAGAATAAAATGTTGTCACTGTGACAACATAAATGAAAATAGAAGACATTACATTAAGTGAAAAAAGCCAGGCACAGAAAGATAAATACTACATGATTTTATATGTGGAATCTAAAAAGTCAAACTCATAGAAGTATCAGATAGAATCGTGGTTACCAGAAGTTGTGGGGTAGAGGAGAGTGATAGGAAAAGAGAAATGTTGGTCAAATAATACAAAGTTTCAATTAGGAGAAAGAAGTTATAGTGATCTGTTGCACAGCAAGATGACTATAATTTATAATAATGCATTGTATATTTCAAATTTGCTAAAAGAATAGAAAAGTGAGAAGTTGGTGGCAATTTATTTATCTTGATTTAATCATTCTAAAAACTATGGCTGCACATCTCACCATATCTCATAAATAAATGCAATTGTTTGTCAATTAAAAATAAAATTTTAAAAGCTTATACTTACAGAGTAAACCTAGAATGCTGCATAATTAAAATGACTTATATTTTATCAGAAAATATTTGAGTTTTTAAGTTTTTGCTGTTTTCTCCCATTCTAAGCTTCCATGTACTCTGCCACAAAAATAACCTCAATAAAACAAGATCTATTATACTTTCCACTTTATTAAATCATTGCACCTATTAACATACTACCTTGTGCATTTCTTTAAAAACACAGAGAACAAAATACAGAGACAAATAATTGTAAATGGAATCAAAATCTGAAACAACCCTGAATCATTATCCAAAAGTAATTTAAAGATATTCGGATCCCTTCAGGGCATAACGCTCAGCAAAGAAACAAACCTCAAAATCTTAGACAATTGGATAATGTTGGCTTCATTTTTAAAAGGTACAGTCTGGGACAGAGCTTGGTTTAATGAAATGAAGATGTATGTAGCACAACCTCTTAGTGAGAAACAGACTCTCAGTGTGGCAGGTAGTAATGTGGAGCAGAGGACAGCAGCTGCCAATTACAGCCAGCTGAAGAAAAAAATTACAGCTAAATGGCCACTCAAAGGCAAAAGCAAAAATAAAACAACAAACGGGGACAAGCAGGGCTTTGCTGATTTTTCTGATAGAAGACACACTGAACGCTGACAGCCATGATCACAATCGCACTACCAGGGCACATCATATGGCAGGAAAGAGTTTTGGAAAAAAGTTGCAAGCAAATTATTTATATTCACTTTTCCTTGCAACTCAGATCACAATTTGCTTTTTCATTTTACTCTATGTTCAAATCTATTCTTCAAGGTATTCACAGTGGTAAATGAATAATAACATATAGGGACCTATGCCTGTGTAATATAAGAAAATAAGGTAAGAATCTAACAGCACACAAAAATATAAAATGTAAAATAACTATATCAAAAGTTAAAAAATAGAAACAAAAGCTCAAAAAAAGGGTGAAAAACTTGAACAGTAAATGTAAAATATGTGAAAAGAATCATGATCAAATATAGCACAGGATGTTAGTAACTGGAGAGGAAAAGAAGCTGAATGCATAAATGAAAACTATATTTGATGCAAAAAAAAGAATATTCTTATTGAAGAAGGAAGCAGAAACATAAAAAATAAGCTTGTGGACAGCAGGCAAAATTAAATGAAAAGTACATCAAGTTTATAGTCATAAAATAAAACAATTAGATACACTAAAGACAGAAAAAATAGCTCAAAACTTATATAATTTGTATTTAAGATGAAGAAAAGATGGAATTACATAAAGACCTGTTCCTGTGAGATATTCTAAATTACAAGAATAAATAGAGTATCAAGAAAAAAAAAAGAATTCATTATTTATGGTGAGATCTGTGTGAAGTGTGTGTGTGTGTGTGTGTGTGTGTGTGCGTGTGTGTGTGTGATGGTGAAGCGATGTTAGCACAAGAGGCCAGCCATATAGGAGTCAATGACACCTATGACTAGAGAGAAAGAAATGTTTCTTGGAATACTAGGGTGAAAATAGACAAAAATTTAAAAGTCAATGGCTTTTTTTAAAGGAAAAAAGAAAGGTGACTAAGTTCAGAAAATTAAGAGAAAAATTAAGATGCTTTGGAACAGAATAATGCTGAGCATAGGTGCTATCTATTAATAATTTTGAAGAACATATTTTCAATAAAATGAACCTCAAGACAATGGAAATAACAAACTAAGGCTAATAAACCATTAGTGAGGAAATATATGAGGAAGTGAAATTTCACACTGTTACCCTTCATCTTTAGCATAATATAAAATATACAGTACTTATATTAATGATGACAAATCAATGATTAAACAATTACTAGATTTGTAGTTTCTAAAATAATTAACAAAAATGGTTATTAGAAGACTTTAGATTATGTAAGTTTCCTTATTTCCTTATTCCCCTATAATGAGTACTAAATGATGAATATCAGAAAGCAATAAGAAGTAAAAGTATAACATGCAAATTTCTAAGTGTAACTATAAAACAATAAGGCAAGTGTCATTGTGTATTCAATCACAACCACTTAATTACGTTAAGTAAATATATAAAATGTATGTAACAGGATGTTAATATGGAAATCTTTCTGACTTCATTTCATGTAACATAGAGCAAGATGTTCACCTATTAAATGAGATTTGCAAAGGTAATTTCCAAAAAAAGAGTTTAAATAGAAGAATTCTATCGCCTGTCCCTAGGCTGTACACTAGCATGCCAAAATCCCACGTGAGGAAATCATGGGGAGATTTTCTTTGGAGGGTTGACAGTTGGCTATTTGTTTCTCGCCTTCCTTTCAATTTAAGTCCAGTATGATCTAAAAAGTTGCCAGAAAGTCCAACTTATTCAGTGTTAATCTGGAGCTTTTACTGTAATGTTCTTTTTTGTTAAAGAACAACATAATTTGTCTGAAGCTCTTAATCAGAAATATATGTCTAATCTTACTTGTAAGCAAGATGCATATTATTTCTCATGTATGATTATAAGATATTTAGAATATTTCACTGTCTCTTCTTTATGTCCTGTCAAATATTTGAGGAACTTTTTTCTATCAACTTCTGTGGTATAAAGACTATATAAGCCACGTACTAAACATATGCAGATGGTCTCCTAGTAATCCCACAACATCCTGGCCTCTAGAACACACAAGGCTGTTCCCTACATTTCAGCTCTCTTTTGGCTTTTTGGAGTTAAGTGAGACCTAGCACATTTTCCCGAATACCAAGATGTCCTAATATCCACAGTCCTCTAATCCTCTACATAAGTCTCTGAAGCCTGCTTTCCACTTGATGGCCTTACTAACGGAAGAGAAAGCCCTGTTCACTCAAGTGACTGCAACAAAGTTCAAGGCCTTGCCTACAGTCACTTATATCATAGGTCCCATAGACTCTATAATTTGGAAACATACGATATTAGATGTAAAGTAAACAGAGTAACATATACACCAACACATTCTCCGAATATTTTTATGGTTGTTTGAAGTAACACAATATTTAGAATACAGAACAAAGAGTATGATCTTTAATAAAATATTTAATAATATTTGGTATAAATATTTATATTCAATATGAATCTTTTAAAATAAAATAACATAACCTTAAAACTTAAAGAAAAATAGACAAAATCAAAGTATTAAAAGAACTTAATTCACTATTTCACTGAAATAAACATATATTGCATACAAATATGATATATTTAATAAAGTACATATACTGATAACTACTTTACCCTATAAAGACAACTCCAAAATTATACATTATTTTAAAGTGACCCTTCAAGCACTGGTGAAAAATGACAATATCATACTTCTTGAGGAAAACCAAAATATATTGCCATTTCCACAGTTCATTTCTTCTGTAATAAGAATGCAAAGTAACAAAATTAACAATAAAATAACACAATTTAGACTTAAAATACTCTCTTGAGTTTAAAGTCCATTAGGAAACAAGAATGGAGTTATTACTAGTAAGAATGGAGCTATTACTAATACTCTCTAGTTATTAGAGAGTAATAACTCCATTCTTACTAGTAATACGTAGACAATACTAGTAATAACTCCATTCTTATTTCCTATTGGACACATAAGATCGCCCATTTTAAACTGACACCTAAGATAAAGCTCCTCAAATATTAACTATCAAAGTAATAACAAGCCTATTTTTATTTATATTCTATACTAGTTGTTATACTAATATTTATACTATTAATTAACATAGAAAGATGAATAAAAATAATATTTTAGAGGCTACGAGATAATGCTAGTTATGACTTTGGTGGTTAATATTATGTGTGAACTTGGCTGAGTCACACAGTACCTGGATATTTCTAGTCAAACATTATTCTGGGTATTTTGTGAGAGTATTTTTGGATAATATTAATCGGTGGACTTTTGAGTAAAGCAAATTGCCTTCAATAATGTCATTAGTCTCATCCAATCAGTTGAAGGTCTGAATAGAACAAAAAGATTGATCTTCCCCCTTATAAGCAGACTACCTTCCAACTTCATCTGCAACATCAGATGTCAGACCAGAACAGAGGTATTGACTCTCTTTGGGTCTTCAGAGAGCAGGCCTATCCTGCAGATTTGGAGTTGCAAGCATCTGTAATTGAATTAGCTAATTCTTTATAATTAATCTTGCTCTTAATAGATGATAAGTAGATCTCTAGGTAGATAGATCAAGGTCTAGTTGTATTTACAGCATCTATATCTACACACCTTATATATCTGTGTTTATGTTCTCCCCTTCATTCTGTTTCCCTGGAGAACCCTTGCTAACATAATGATTGTGAATAAAACTGTAACTTTAAAAAACATAACGAGAAAGAATGAAATGCATATTTTATTCATATATTGCAAAAAAGTTGATTAAGATCAAAGGAAAAAATTAAAAAGCAGAAAATAATTAAAGTAAAAAAGGGAATTTAGTAAAATAGAGAAGAAAAATTAAATAAACCTGAGTGTGTATTTTAAAAAAGAATGAAGGAAACAGAAACTGTTAGGCAAAATAAGAAAGAACACTATGAAACTACCCTGTAAAAATAAAATGAAAATTATAAAAGAAATAATTATATACATATGTGTGACAGTTAAAAATTAACAATTGACTATTATGTTCGAATTGGTTTGATAATCTAGATTAAACTGATGATTTTCCAGAAAATATAATTTTAGTTATTCACATGTGATTTCATAGAATATTAAAATCGCATTTGGAAGAAATCATGAAAGTGATAACAAGCTGTTTCATGCTTCCCTTCAATCATTTCTTGCCCTCTACCCAATTATGCTCAAACACACACACACACACACACACACACACACACACGCACACACACACACACACACACACTCTCATACACTCTACAATGTCCAAAATAATTCTCAAGTAGATTTTAATAAACTTTCAAGGATTTAATGACATTTATATTCTTCATGAACACAGAGATTTAACTTAATATCAGCTCATAAGAATGATACACAAAAAGTGAAAACCTTCATAGAGTCTTATATGTTGAGATTATAGTATATCTTGATATAAAATATAATGGAATAAATTTCAGTTAAATATTACAAGTAATGAAACCAAATCATGTTTATATCAAGATTTCAATATTAGCTTAGGGTTAGAATGTTTTTATTATAATTCACTGTATTAAAAGTAAATGGGGGCCAGACGTGGTGCCTCATGCCTGTAATCCCAGCATTTTGGAAGGCCAAGGCTGGTGGATTGCCTGAACTCAGGAGTTTGAGACCAGCCTGAGCAACATGGTGAAACCCGACTCTACTAAAAATACAAAGAAAATTAGCCAAGCGTAGTGGAGAACGCCTGTAGTCTCAACTACTTGGGAGGCATGAAAATCGCTTGAACCTGGGAGGTGAAGTTGCCCCAAGCCAAGATAGCACCACTGCCCTCCAGCCTGGGCAACAAAGCCAAACTCTGTCACCCCAGGCCCAAAAAGAAAGTCAGTGTGCAAAAAAATATGATATATGATCACCCCCACGAGTGCCAAATAGCCATTTTATAAAATGCAGCATACATTGCTGATAGAAACTTAATAAAATGGGAAACAAATATTGTTTCTTGGTGTAAATTAAAGTGCATATAAAAATAAAAAAGCAAATTATGCATAATATTGCAGCATCAGAAGCATAAATTTTAAGAACAATGTAAGATTAATCCATCATAAACATTAATATATAACAATAGTCTAGAAATGCTGCCCAATCCCAATTTGTAGAAAACACTGAAAGAAGCCAAATTGTTGTTGCTTTAGTTGATATCATTGTATACCTAAAACACTTCGGAAAATGAAGTTAAAACTTTGAAATAAGATACATTATTTAATTGCAACTGGCTACCAATTTAATAGACAAAAATACTTAGATACCACATACAAAGCCGGGAGCTAGTTAAAATATTACAGCAACTCAAAAGTTTTTTTTTTAATAAAAATAAATTAAAAGACAAAACTCATATTATGCACATGATTATAATTTCAAATTTAGGGCCCTTTTACTTAAATGCCATACTACTTAGAGTTATGGCTTTAAATGAGATTAATTTGTTCTGTTTACGTTAAATAAAAAGAAAATCCATTAGGCAGTTACCAAGTTCTTATAGATTACATTTATGGGTGGAAGATTTTGACTAGACACATTTGGAAACTAAAAGAGTTATGTTGGACCAAAGAATTGAACACACACAGCTTCTTTATCACAAACCATCAGGAAACGGTGTTGGTGCCGACAACAGACACACTGCAGCTGCCTCCATTGAACCAGGTGATGCCACCACTGGATATCTTTAGTGCAGAAAATGCAAAAAATAATTTTCACTGTTTTTTTAGTTGCCTTGCCAGCTCCAATTTTAAAATGCAGGGCAGCAGTTTATGATTGGGCCAAATGTAAGTGCCCCATTTTCCTTGCAACTGAGAGATAAATATTTGGGATATTCATTTTACATTGCGGAAGGTAGGCAATGCCTCCCACAAGGGGTACACAAAATTGGCCATTTTCAGAAAGTAGAAAGTGGATGCAGGATGATGAAGAACTAAAGCATACTGAGCATTCTGTTGGCTCCCTAAACCTCACACTCATTTTTCTTTCCATAATTACATTTCTAAATTTGGTTCTGCCTAAATAATGCAACCCTCTTTTTTACAATTAAAAAAGGGAGTCTCTCTTTTCCCAAAACAATACAACACTAAATTTCCTCATTCCTGCATCTACCCCAGCATCATTACCCTGAAGAGTACCTATTCTGCTTTAACTGCTACATTCCTGAAAAAGGAGGATAAAGAAAAACGAAAGGTGGAATCATACTAAGTAAAATTTCATTTTCTGTAATTGTGTAAATAGCATTATTTATGATTTTCCCCTTCCAGTACCTACTTATTTAGTCTGCGACTCTGCGGACAAGCTGATAAAAATCTCCCTGTCAATTGGGATGACCTAAACCTTTATTTCTTAGGATGTGCATTCATGGGACTAATGCCTCCTTGGGGGCCCTTTGTGTTGCATTAATAATCATCATGGGACATGTGGATAATAGGAGATCTCATTGCACAATATCTAGATTTATCAACTTGATTATCAGAAGCACTAATTTCCACCAAAATAATCATCTGATTTTTGCTTTTGTACTAATTAAAATAAAGAAACTCAAGAGGCCTGGTAGCAAATTCAACTTATAATTTTCTAAAACTATTACTTTTCTTAGATTAAAAAGATATTAAACCTATGGAATCCAGAAATATGCTGAAAACATTATTTCTTATGGCATTCAATATAGTCATTTTCAAATGTGCCACTCTATTTCTACCCCCTTGGTGAATAGGCATTGGCATTTTCTTTGCAGTTTCATTTAGTTATTTTTGCTTCACATTCCACACTGCGTCATGAAGACCTGCTCCTAGATGGCCAGATGACTTTCTTTCACATATTTCATACTTTTCTGGCTAATCTAGTTAAAAGAAGACATCATTCACTATTCCATTTCCCTAATCTATCCCTGAGGAGTCTCTGGCATGTAGACAGTCATTTTGTTGTAAGAATAGCCATCGACCACTACAATTAAAGAAGGGAGGCTATTACAAATGTGTTAGGGGTATTGACAAGAGATTAAGTAACCAGGCTTGAATATTGGCAAAAGCTACATGACTTTGGAGGGCCAGGATGCAGGCAGCATGTGCAGGATGCTTCTGCAGCAAGAGGCCAACCAACATTCTGAGCATCAACTTTTATGTCATTCCTTTTGCAGTAATTTGAGGACTATTTCCTCTTTTTTTGATTCAAATTTCAAAGATGCAGCCATGAACATTTAGATGGCAGAGGCTCGTAAATGTGTCTTAATTACTTGGGATCAGTGCTAAAGGACTAACTCCTTTGACCACTTACAAAAAAAGATACAGAAGAACAAACCATACTTTACTAATAAATGGTCAGATCTGGACAAATATACAACATATCTTCCAAAGGACATGAAAGAATATTGAAGACATTTTTAAAAACCAACTTATCTAATTTATGTTGAAAAACCAATGTAGTATATTTATCTATGTTTTCTCCCTTTCTTTCATAAATACATGTTAAATAGAAAGCTCTTTCAATAAGAATAAAAAAAATGTGATTTTAAGATTGATTTGCTTACTTTACAGGATATGTATTTATGAGAAAGAAAAGGTAGTTATAAAGATTGAATATTAATATGAAAATTAAACATTCAAAAATAGACAGAAATTTCTTTAAAAAAAGTGAGTGATGAATTAGATTGCAAAACATGAAAATAGTTATGGAATTAGATTCACTAAAATGGTACTGACATAATAATTCATTAACAGGTTAAAGTAATATAATAAAAAGTATAAAAAGAGATACTAATGTTTATGGTGATTTAACATTATATATATATATTTTTTTATTTTTGAGACAGAGTCCCACTCTATCACCCAGGCTGGAGTGCAGTGTCACTATCTGGGCTCACTGTAACCTCCACCTCCCAGGCTCAGGATTCTCCTGTCTCAGCCTCTCCAGTAGCTGGGATTACAGGTGCTCACTACCTTGCCCAGCTAACTTTTTGTATTTGTAGTAGAGACGGGATTTCACCATGTTGGCCAGATTAGTCTCAAACTCTTGACCTCAAGTGATCCACGAGTCTTGAACTCCCAAAATGCTAGGATTATGGGCATGAGCCACTGTGCCTGGCCAAGATAAAATATTTAATATATTTTGTATATACAACATACTAGCAATGTTGATGGAAAATTAATATCTGATTTTATACTGTTTAAATATTAAAACAAACTCATACATTATATAGAAGTGTGCAATTTTAATTCAAAGGTATGAAGCAAGAAAAACATTACTAGGCAGCCACAAATTCAAAAAATAAAATATAAAATATATACACATCAACAAAAATGCTGCTATGCTTTATTCAAATTTAAAAAGCAAGTTATGCTTTCTTTTTATTGCAACCTCCATCTCCCAGGTTCAAATGATTCTCCTGCCTCAGCCTCCCAAATACCTGGGACTACAGGCGTATGCCACCACGTGCTGCTAATTTTTTGTATTTTAAGTAGAGATGGAGTTTCACCATATTGGCCAGGATGGTCTCCATCTCTTGACCTTGTGATCTGCCCACCTCGGCCTCCCAAAGTCCTAGGATTATAGGTGTGAGCCACTGAGTCAGTCTGAGTTATGCATTCTTAAAAAATTGAATTATATTATCACACACAAGGCTAATTGTCTTAATTAATCTATGTTCTAAAAACTAAAAGAGAAATACCAGAAACCAGTCTTAAAAAATCGCAAAGCATAGGAACAGTCAGAAGTACAACGACCTTGAAATATGTGAAAATGTGTTTATACACTCATTCTTAAAAAATAAAACATAAGTAGAATGTAATATTTTTACTTCTGTAGTTATTTGGAGGGCAATTTAGCCAATCTGAAATTATTTAAAGTGTACAAAACGTTTAACTTCAAAACTTTCTTTCTAACATTTATGGTAAATACACAGGCATATAAAGATATAAAAATAATATTCTTTTCAGAATGGTCTTTAATAGTAAATAGGGGACAGAAAATTATTCAACTATTGTGTATGTTAATATATATTATTTTGAATAAATAGTTTGAGATATAGGAACGCTAAACATGGTAGATTCCTTCTACTGTTTGGATATACTATAATGGAATTAACCATATCTGTGTTAGAATGTAGGAAAACAAATTAAATTTATAAGCTAATCTTATTCATTAGAATAATAAAGTATCTGGTTGACATATAGACAATTCCTGGGACTTTATTTTTTGCAAGGTATACTTGAACTTGCATTAACATGATGATTATAACACAACATATTATCACTGAATCTGGCCCTCACAACTTCAAAGTTATAAATTATAGCCCCCAAAATGTAAGAGAGAGATGCATGTAAAAATATAAGCTTTTTTTTGGTAAACATTTGCAAATAAATCTAAGTTAATCAAGTTGTAGGTTTCTTTGGAACCATGGAGAATAAACATTTCTTCCATCAGTCACTTAGAAGATTACTCTTAGATGCTGACAGATTCTGGTTCTTTAAAAAATAAAATAAAATTTTAATAATTTGAATGTGTATGCATTTTTGTTGAATATCGTCAATACGGAATATGTTATTATTTTAGTTGAGTGACTGCAGGTAGCAAAATGACTAAATACATATTATCTACTTTCCAGTAAACTACAAAAGGAAACCTTAACCTCAACTACAAATATTCATCAGGAAAATTAGCTACAAGGTCTAATATTAAATCATAGTTTGAGGTTGGGGAAATGAGCTTGTGCGTAGTAGCCATTCACCACTCTTCTCATTTTGCAAATTTTATCTCAAAGGTACTGTTTGCAATTACTCCAAGTAGAGCTGTTGCTTTAAAAAGCAATTATATCAGTCATTAACACCGTGGAAGTACAGCTCAAAGCCAACATTGGTGCTTCTAGATTAGTTAAGCTTGGAAACAATATAGAGGGAAAAAAGTGAGTAGCTCAAGGCTGTGGTTACATTTCATCAAAATTTCAAGTGGAAATGAAACCAGTCTTGAGAATTCGAAGTGTTAAAACAACTCGCTTCACAAAAAATATTTTTGAAAACTTTACCACGATGGATTGAAAACATAAACATTTGCATAAAGAACACTTAAAAGACCATGGAAAGCATAAACGTGTAGAAGTATCTTATGAATATTCGCAAAGTGATATTACATGTAGGGTTTTACACTTAACAATAGACTGACTTCATATATTGACTCTCCTTCATACTGTTCAACTTTGGTGAATTACATAATTTTTCTGTGTCTTAATCTCTTCATCTATAAAATTGAAGAGTAATTTCACCTCACTTGTGAGAAATAAATAAGTTGAATCATAAAAATCTATTGAAAGAGTGGCACATAGCAGCATATAATAATCGTGCTTTGTCATTATTATTATTAAAAACTATTGTTAATACAAATATCAGTGCCTGTTCTCTCCTTTACAATCTTTTATTAAATTAGCATTAAGTAAGGTAAGAAAAACCAAAAAGTTATTGGAATTAACAATAATATTAACTCAGAAATCTTGCAAATCACACAGACAACTACAGAAATTACGTTATTTCCTCTTCTTGTACTAAATTTTGTTTACGAGAAAAAAGAATATTTAAGCAAATGTTGTTCATAGAGTAGGTTCTTAATACAGTTTTGAAATTAATTAAATAGAATAAAATCCTGCTTATTCATTTTGATTGTGTTTCCTCTAAATATCTAAACAAATACTTATAAAAAGCATTTATTGAACATCATGTGCACGCACACACACACACATATACACACATCACAGCATATCTGGGCTAATGCCCTTTACAAAAGTATTTAACATATTGAGTCCTAACTGTATATGTATTTGTGTATATTGTCCTCTAGTTTAATGATCTTCACACTAATTGTGAATGCCAAGATTAAAAATATTTTATGCACTCCTAACCCATGTCTATTTATGATAAAACAATATACATACACTACCATAATAATATGTGGTGATCAGGATAGATAACACCCCAAAAAAGGCAAAATAATAGGAAAAAGTGAAATGATTTGTATAATTTTTTCTGATATACTAATAATGAATTATTCTATGATATATTTTATTGTTTTTGTATATATTGGTTTAACATTGTGTGACAGTGTATTTGGAATGTCTGATTATAGAGCACTGTATTTTAATATTTGATTTTAATAACTATTATAATTTTGAAGGGTGTCTTATCAAGATAGACAGGACCACATTTTAAAAAGTATACCCTTACCTATGTTTAAAAACAAAAAAATTTATTTTCCAATTTTATTACATTATTAGTTATTATTTTTGTTCTAATTCAGGAAGTAAATTTGTCTAATCTTTGATATTATTCATTTGTGCTTGTGCACCAATGAGAAGTTATTTCGTACATATATATGCATAGGTTAACATCACTGCATACGTTTATATTTGTACACACGCTTATGGGTATGTTAAAATATTCTATTTCCTTTTATTTTTAATGTGGGAAGAGATTAACTTTAACAGGTGGAATTGTCACATTGGTTGCAATGCAAAATTACATAACACTGGTAATATTTTCAAACATTCATTTTCAAAATGTGCTTTCTATAAGATAAACAGCTCCCCAAAAGTTATTTCTTACTTATTAATTGTAAAAGCATCATTTTACTTAGAGGATACAGAGGATACATATTAAATTTGTGGTTTTTTTGTTCAAAAAGTGACTAGGTAGCATACAAATCACTGACATATTTTCAGAAGGAAGTTAAATAAGTTTAGATCTACTATCTTTGTGGCAAAGAAAAAGGAAAACAAATGTTGAGAGGTTGAGGCAGGTGGATCACCTGAGGTCAGGAGTTTGAGACCAGCCTAGTTAACATAGAGAAACCCAGTCTCTACTAAAAATACCAAAATTAGGCAGACATGGTAGCCAGTGCCTGTAATCTCAGGTACCTGGGAGGCTGAGGAATAAGAATTGCTTGAACATAGGAGGTGGAGGTTGCAGTGAGCCAAGATCATGCCACTGCACTCCAGCCTGGGTGACAGAGAGAGATTCTGTCTCAAAATAAATAACAAATAAATAAATAAATATATAGATAAATAAAAGGATACATGCATAATTAATTAATCTTTACATTAAATAGTATCTTTTAAAAAATTGTCCACAATATAACCAATAAACTTTGTGTCAACAAAAACAGACTTCACATTCCATTTAAAAAGTAGAAACTATACTACACACTTAAAGATTTTCTTTTGTACAGTTAACCACATTACAATTATAGTACTTCAGGTACTTCTTTGCTGAATAGCTTGCTTGGATTAAATCAAAACAAACAAAACATAAAAACAACATAGATTCACTCTTGACTCCTTTCATTGTCTCATAAACCACAATCAGTGAGACAATTTTGTTCAAAACCATATTCAGAAACTAGCATCTTCTCACCATTTTTTGCCATGACTGCTGTATGCCAAACTACTATTATCTCTTGTGTAGTTCACTTCTAACCATCTCCCTACTTTCCATCTTTGTTTCCATCTCAACTCTATTACTAGAATGGTTCTTTGAAAATTTGGAGCATGATTATGCCTCTATTACGCTCATCAGTAGAACCTTCCAAATGATTGTCTTTCTCTGAGTAAAACAGAGGATCTAAGTGTACTATAGAGTCTTGGCCCCTTGAACCTCAACCACACTATCTCTTCTCCAAGCATTATTATTTTTTTAAAGCTGCAATGGTTTCCTTGCTGCCAGTCAAATATGTCCTGCACTCTCAGTCTTTGAACTTGCTGTTTTCCTTTCCCTGAGAAATGACCTCCCTTCCATATCATGGCTGATTAGTAATCTCTTTTTCTGGTTGTTGTTTTCGATTTTTTCTCAAGTGTCATATCCTTACACTGTGTTTTACACAATATTCAATTTCAAAAATGAGATGTATAAAGTACTATTTACTTTATACTTTAGAATTAACTTAAATATCTAAGTTAAAAATGGTATGGATATATTTTTCAGCTCCTAATGTTCCCTATTCCTTGCTTCTGTTGAATTTTTTCTGGGATAGCCTATATTTTATTTATTTATTGCATATTTTAATTTAAATGTTGCATATTTTCTGCCCCTAATCAATGAAAGTTCCATGAAGGCAGGAGTGTCTTTCTGCTTTGTTTGCTGTATACCCATGTTTTCAGTTTCTTCTCTAAGAGGTACATGGATGACAGAAAAGCAACTCTTCCTTAGATAACCAATTCATTTATGTTAATTGTACTGCTAATTCTGTGACCATCTCTCAGAAGTTTTTAAAGACTTAAAATAATAGAAAAATGCTATGAGTGCTTCAGTTTATACAGTTTTAAATATAAAATATGCTTTCTAAAGATATTCACTCTTAAGATTATGTTTGTCTAGTTCATATTTCAATGGTTCAAAAAATAGTACTTTGTACATCTCATTTTTGAAATTGAATATTGTATAAACCACAGTGTGAGATACTGTGCAGATCTGCATACTTTAGAGGTCAGCAGGATTTCTTTTTTCTTTTTTGTAAATACTGCTGATAAAAACAGAAAGAAACAGGCCAAAACCAGGTAAGACTAAAAATGATAATTTATTTGCATTCAATGAGACACTCCCACCAGTGCCATGACAATTTACAATTGCCTTGACAATGCTTGGAAGTTACCTTATATGGTTCTGGGAACCCTCAGTCTCTTTTTAGGAACTTCGAGAAAAACCTGACCCTTATTATTAGCACGGGATTAGAAGCAGGTAATAATAATATAGTTAGCCAGCAACCCCCAAGTGTTACTCTGCCTGAGGGATAGACTGCTCTGTCTGTGGAGCAGCTATATTGCTGTACACTGTTACTCTAATAAACTTGCTTTCTTTCACTGTTGGTTTACTTTTGAATTCTTCCTGAGTGAGGCCAAGAACCCTCCCAAACCCATCCTCAATTTGGGGGTTCGCTTGCATCAGCTTTCATCCAATTTTACAGCTGTCTTCTCCACCTTTGAAATGTTACAAGTATATTTGTATTTATATCTCAGTAATATTTTTCAATTTTGTGACAATGTTTCTTTTAAAAGAATGTACTTTATTTCCATCCCATATTGCTCTCTATATTTTATTTCATTAGCTTGACCATGGTTAAAACAAGTATTATTACTTTGATGGTATGGGGTATTAGAATTTCACTTTTAAATAAGAAATTCTGCAATAACCAACTAAATCTATATCATTAAGGGTATTTCTACAGAATATTGTGTTAAGCATGGTGACTTGTTGAAAAGTTACTATAGTATTTTTTCTTCATATACTAGACAGTAAATTTTGAAATATTTTACAAATAATTATGGCTTAATCTTCTTATTATCTAGTATCTCAGGGTCTATTGAGATTTTAGAATAAGCTTGTATATTTCATAAAATAAATCTGTATAAAAATCTGTATTTTTTGTAATTCTAATCTCTGATTTTCTCATTGATAAGATATTCACATCTATTTAATATTTTGCATTATTTTACCTTATTATGCTGTTATATACTTTTACAAGTAAAAGAAAATAATTTCAGTTATGTCACTTTCTTGTGTATGCTTCTGCTTGAATTAATCTCTTCATCTGTTTTTTCTTAGGGAAAGTATTCAAGCCATTTTATGATTGTATCTTAAGTATAAGTCAACAAAATAATGTAAACTTGAAATTAATGAAGCTTAAAGAGTTATATTATCTTATAATATTATAAAACAACATGTTTGCTTGTCTTTTCCTATTTCTAAATATTGAATTTTCTTATGATAACCAGCATATTACATATGAGAATTGATCCTCTAACATACAGACCAAAAATAAAAGAGTCAAAGACATCAAAATTTCAATAGTTTGATATTCTGCACCAGCAACACAAAGAGACAGTCTGGCAAACTTCTGGCAGAGAAATACTTTCCACTACATGGACCAGTGATCTAGTCACTAAACTTCTAAAATAAAACACACACTATCTCATTTCTTGGATCAATAGCACATAACAGAATAACTGGCTTGTGAGAGTAATGGATAGTTACTAATTATTTGTTCAGTAAATGTAAGCATGTATGTATTAGATATTATGAAATACTGCTTCAAAAGGTTATTTATGCAGTAAAGTCTTTTAAAATAATTAAGAATTTCCTCTGAAATTATTTTTTACAAAACTCAAAAGTAAAAGCCAACTTGTTCAATGTCAGGCACTATTTTACAGAGATATGCTTTGATCCAAGATTTCTGGATGTACTGAGTGTACTTTCTTTCATATATATTTGTAAGAACCTTTATTTTATAAAAAGCATTTTACAGCAACACTGAAAGTCTGACTACTTGCACAATTAGAACAATTATTTGTATTAAAACAGAAAATCTCTTGAATACAGTAAAAACAGTTAACAACTAATCAACCAACAATAAATGTTTACTAAATATCTAATTATTTTAAATGTTTAATTTGAAAAATATTTCTTTTCTTTTTTATGAAGACAGAGAATAATATTAATCATTTCTAAAATGTTTCCTGTGCGTGTGCATATGCTTAGCACTATATAATTAGTTTTTCACATACTTTCAAATACTTGAATATCTTGAAAGATATAATCTGTTCTGGCAATTAAAGTCTTTAATTTATTGAACAGTAGGGAAGAGTGACATAGACAGAATTTTCTGCCAATATATTTTACTGCTGATATTAAAAACTGTGTATAGATAGAAAAGAATTCCAACATGGAGCATCCTTTACTGTTTGCCAAGTTGCTCATAGGCTGCTAATCACTACCTGACAATGATTCAATGAAAAGTGAAGTCAGACCACTAAACTATTTCATATGTCATAGCCTATTGAGCAGCTGTCAAATGTTAAACACCAGATGTCTTCATTGACCTAGGCTGGTGTGAAAGCATAGAATGAATAGCACTCACTCTATTTCATGTTCAAATGTCCCTAAACTAGTTCAGTCTCAAATATACATTTAGAAATATCTGCTTGGCTATAGGAACAAAATATTACAACTTATATCTATGTTTTATCTACAAATGGATACATATATACACACATATGCATACATACATACAAAATTTGTGTGTATATAAAATACAAATCAGAGTTAATCACTATTCTATGTAAAGTATAAATCCAAAGATAACTTAAAACATAAGGTGGTGAAATTTTTCAATGAAGTAAATGTTTATTTTTTTTGTTCTAAGGTACTAAAAAACTAAAAAATTGTTGGTTGTGTGTATATGTATATGTATGTATACATATATGTATATATAGTCATGTATGTATATACACATATATCAATAATTTATAAGAATTACATATTGGAATATATATAGAGAGAGAAAAGAGACAAACAGAGATTTCTATAATCCATAATATTACAATTTTGTATTGTCTTTTTATAGATTGAATTTACATTTTTATGTGGTGTATGGAACAATTGCTGCTATATACAACTCAATATCAAGTTTCCAGGACTTATAGAAAAACATACATAAGTAATAAAAGTTATGCCAAAAATGAGGAAAGAAGTTTTGGGGGAATCAAGAATCATGAGAAATTAATTATTTAGGTAATGCAAATAGACCCACATTTAAAAGGGAAATTACAGCTTGAGATCAGAAGCACCACCCTATAACATGGTCAAGATGGTGGAATGCAGTGGCAAGCTTTAGCAAGCTACAATCTAGGGGCTATTTACAGTGACTAGTTGAAGTAGATGGGCAGGAGCAGCCAAAAGGTTTACAGTCTAGGCACCTTGAGTCAGAAAGCTATTGGAGGGGCCTGCATCCAGGAGTGTTCCAAGGATGAGAGTACTTCTTTCCGAGAATTAAAGTGACACTCCAAGTGTCTAGTAATGAAACTAAAAGAGGATTACATCTGGGGGCAACTGCCGAGGTGCCCCTGAATGATAAATCTATCTTGTAATTCCACCCTAGCCAAAATTAGAAACATGGCCCCCAATATTCTATACTCTAGTTACTAATTCAAGCATTCCTGCTTGTGGTTAGATCAGAGAAACCACCCACACTTACTGGGCTTCAAATTTGCTGATTTGTGCTGTTTTCAGCTATTAAATTTATGACAACTTGTTACAGGCATAATAAAAGACTAAGGCAAATCCCACGCCTCCTGCATGTCTAAGTAAAATAATAAAATAACAAGCAAGTCAGAAGAGCATACAAATTCAACTTCAAAACTGACCATACTGTTGAGTAAAAAGGATTTGAAGACAGCAAATATTGTGAACAAGAAAAGAAACTCTACAAATGAAAGATCTTAAACCTCAGAAAAGACTTCGTAGAAAAAGTAGAGTATAAAATATGTATAATTGATATCTCTGGAAATTAACAGAATGTGACATATGTAGATGTTCTATATAAATAAATGATATGCTCATGATAAGAAGGCGAATCAAAAAAACTACAAATATTTTTTGAAGAGTATTAAAAGCATGCTTTGGATTATGAATAAATGGGTATATCAGCATGGATTGGTATTAGCTACATATAACAATATAACAAGGCAAAAAGTGACTTAAAAATATAGAGATTGTATTTTATCTTTCTGACAAGATATAGGATTACCATATGAACTCTTTGTTCATATGAACTCACTGCTTTATACTTCTTACAGTGCTATATTTTTATGTTACTGTAGGAAGTATAAAGCAGTGAGTTACTAGATGAACTTTTTAAATTCTGTGTAGTCCTCTTTTTTTGAGAAAATGTAATTCCAGTGCCCAGGCTGGAGTGCACTGGGGCAACTTTGGCTCACTGCAAACTCCACCTCCCAGGCTCAAGCAATTCTGCTTCAGCCTCCTAAGTGGCTGGGATTGCAGGTGCTGGCCATCATGCCTGGCTAATTTTTGTATTTTTAGTAGAGATGGGGTTTCACCATTCTGGCTAGGCTGGTCTCAAACTCCTGACCTCAAGTGATCCACCCACTTCTGCCTCCCAAAGTATTGGAATTACAGGCATGAGCCACTGTGCCCAGTTGATTATTTGTAGTCTTCATAATCACTAAATGGCTATTACATCTCTAGCTATCACAGCAAAGGTTTATGTGATAGAAAGAAGAAAGTGGCAAGTGTTAAAGGGGTCACTTTTCAACTGTGTTAATCTAACCCAATGTGTTCTGCTTATAGTGGTTACTCTTCTTGCAATGGGAAGATGTACATAATTTTATATCAGAGCATGGCTGAATTTTTTGTAAGATTATTTTTTATTAAAGAAAGAAGTGAAGACTGGATATGGGCTTGACAAAAGAACAATCAGTTCATTTGTCACTAACCTTATATTAACATGGTTTTATTTATTTATTTTTATTTATTCATTCTTTAAATAACTTTGACTTTTATTTTTGATTCATCGGGTAGATGTGCAGTTTTTTTTACCTGGATATAAATGGTCACAGCACCCAACTAGTAGCATAGTACCCAATAGGAATGTTTCAAGCCCTTATGCCCTGTCTCTTTCCCCATACCAGTAGTCTGCAGTGTTTGTTTCCATCTTTATGTCCAACGTACATGATGTTTAGCTCCCACTTATAAATGAGAACATGTGGTATCTGATTTTCTGGTGTTTTTTTAATTGCTTAGGATAATACCCACTAGCTGCATTCATGTTGCCTCAAAGGACATGATTTTGTTCTTTTATGGCTGCGTAATATTCCATGGTATATTTATACCATATATTATGTGTTCAATTCACAACTGGTGGGCACCCAAGTTGATTCCATGTTCTTGCTATTGTGAATAGTGCTGTCATAGATAAATACATGCATGTGTATTTTTGATAGATTTATTCATTTTCCTTTGTTATATACCCAGTAGCTGGATTGCTGAGTAAAATGGGAGTTCTGTTTTAAGTTGTTTGACAAATCTCTAAACTGCTTTCCATTGTGGATGAACTAATTTACATTCTCACCAAGTGTATAAGCATTCTATTTTCTCCACAGCCTCACTAACTTCTGTCGTGTTCTGATATTTTAATAATAGTCATGTTGACTAGTGTGAAATGGTATCACATTGTGGTTTTGATTTGCATTTCTCTGATGATAAGTGATGTCAAAAGTATTTTTATATGTTTTACAGCCACTTTTATATGTTTTTGGAAGTGGTCTTGTCTTTGCCCACTTTTTAATGAAGTTATTTACTTTTTTCTTGTTGATTTGTTTACATTCCTCATGGATTCTGGATATTAGAACTTTGTTAGATATAGTTTGTGAATCTTGGCCCCCATTCTGTAGACTGTCTGGTTGCTATGTTGAGTTTTTTGCTGTGCAGAAGCACTTTGGTTTAGTTAGGTCTCGCTTGTCAGTTTTTGTTTCTGTTACAATTGCTTTTGAGGATTTAGTCATAAATTATTTGTTAAGGCCAATGTCCTGAATAATACTTCCTAGGTTTCTTTCTAGGATTTTTATAGTTAGAGGTCTTACATTTAAATCTTAAGTCTATCTTGAGTTCTTTTTCTATACATTATACTATCCATTGAAATCTATAAATTTAATGCTATTTCTATCATACTACCATTATTTCCTTTCAGAATTAGAAAAAAACTATCCTAAAATGCATATAGAACCAAAAAAAAGCCTGAATAGCTAAGGCAATTCTAAACAAGAAGAACCAAGCTAGAGATATCATATTACCCAACTTTCAACTATTCTATAAGGCCACAGTAACCAAAATAGCATGGTACTCACACCAAAACAGACATAGAGACCAATGGAACACAATAGAAAACCCAGAAATAAAGCCACACATTTACAGCCCTCTGATATTTGACAAAATTGACAAAAATAACCAATGGGTAAAGGACAAATTCAATAAATAGTGCTAGGACAAATGGCTAGCCTAATGCAGAATAATTAAGTTAACATTAAAAAAATTATAAATCACCACATATTTGAATGTCCTGTTTTTTCAAAACATTGTTTAACACCACCTTTTGTAGATAAGGGATACAATTTTAGAATGTATTTTGCATGTAAAATAAGTTATCTTTTATGGAAAAAGGATGTATACATACTTTATAAAGGTGATTTTGGAACCTAAAATAAAAAATGGCTTGTGTCTGTTACAAAGTGTTTTTTACTAAAAATGATATTGGCAATTTTAATGTCAATGACATTTACAAAACTATAAATAAGACTGAATTATAGAAAAATGTTTGAAAAACACCTATTCATAATGAGTTAAGACAGGCTAGGTTTCATTGCTTAAAACAGCTCAACAAATTAATGAAATGGTTATTTCTCACTCATATCACATAGAGCAAGGCTCTTTGCTAGTTGTAGCCTAGTAGTGCACAGGCCAGTAGAAGCTCTGCTTTGGCACTTGCTTTCACAGTTACCTAGCTAATATGAAGAGAATGTTGTGATTTATATACTGGATCTGAGAGATGTACCTTTGAATTATTGCATAGCATTTAAACAAGTATTTACAAGGTCAAAGTCATATGTTTACATCTAATGAATAGTGTGTCAAAAGAGATAATCCAACCATGTAATAAAAAAAAATTGAGTAGGACTAATGGTTTATATACTTACAGGGAAAAAGCATTAATTGAACAAATTTTTGGGAAGCCATGTAATAATATGTATAATAAAATCTTTAAAATAGTCAAGGGTATGTCACGTGTGGTGGCTTATGCCTATAATCCAGGCACTTTGAGAGGCTAAGGTAGGAAGATAGGGTGAACCAAGGGATTTGAGACAAGCCTTAGCAAAATGGAGATATCCTGTGTCTACAAAGAATTAAAAAAGATAGCCAGGTGTGATGGCTTGTGCCTGTAGTCACAGCTACTCAAGAGGCTGAGATAGGAGGATTGCTTGAGCCTGGGAGGTGGAGGCTGTAGTGAGCCATGATCGGATCACTACACTCTAGCCAGAGCAACAAAGCAAGACCTTGTCTCAAAATTAATAATAATAAAAAAATAATAATCTGCTATTCAACACAATATTTTAGGACATTAATTCTAGGGAGAAATAAATAAATAAATATTCAGAAATTTTAATACAACCCTCATTGTTAATAATAATATCAATTTAAGATCTGATAATGTGGGAATAGCTAAATAAAATATGACGTGTTTGCACATTTAAAAATTGTGTTTTTATCCCCAGGGAAAATAGCAGATTAAATAATGTATCTGATTCTGTCATTGAAAATGCCCATTCAAAATGCTAATGTCACACTAATGACATTATAATAAACTGAGTCAAGTTAAGGACATTTAGGATGATTTATTGTGCCTGAGTCAAGGTTGGGACAGTCCCTTCTGAGCAGCATTCTGGCACAAGATTAACAGAGTAAGTGTAGGTGCTTTTCTGAGGTTGTTCCTATGAACACTGTTTTTCTCTGTCCTTCTCCTGAGACCCTCCCTCTCTGTGTGCCTAACGAGTCTCTAACTGCTCCCTGTCTCAAAAGCATCCTAAGTCAACTGCACCAGATTTGATACATGATTTAGCGTGCTGATTAAAAAAAATGAACTGGAGCAAGGTTCAATGGCTTGTACTTGTACTTTCAGTCACTTGAGGGGCTGAGGAGGGAGGATCACTTGAGCCCAGAAGTTCAAGGCCACAGTGATCTATAATCATGGGACTATAGTTCAACCTGGTCAATAGATGAGTCCCCATCTCCACGAAATAAAAATAAAAACAAAAGAATTTAAATAAAAAGAAGAATGAACTGTATTTACATCTCTAGAGTTATGACGAATACAGCTGTTGCTAGGTAAAAGAATGAATGGACAGCCACACTGCTCCACCACAGCAATAGAGACATTAGCTATTATAGGTAAAATATTTGCACCCTAACTTTAATTTGTATAGAACCCCTTTAGGTCTTTTACACTATATGAAACATTCATTTATATTTTATAGCTCTAATTTCAATATGTGTTTACTCAAAATTAATGGCTGAAATAAAGTCGAGTAACATTATATTTTTAGAAAATATATTTCCAAATCTGTATTTTTGAGAATGAACAGGCATGTTAAACTCATGATTCAAAAATGGTCTTAAAACTTAGCCTACCATAAAATGTTTTGATCTTTCAATATAATACCCATTTATTTTCACAACACATAGAGTCAAATTTATGTATTTATTTATTTATTCATTTTTATTTATTTATTTATTTTTTTTGAGATGGCGTCTCATTCTGTCACCCATACTGGAGTGCAGTGGAGCAATCTCAGCCCACCACAACCTCTGCTTCCCTGGCTCAAGTGATCCTCCTGCCTCAGCCTCCTGAGTAGCTGGGAGATTACAGGTGCCTGCCACCACATCTAGCTAATTTTTGCATTTTTAGTAAAGATAGTTTTTCACCTGTTTGACCAGGCTGGTCTGGAACTCCTAACCTCAGGTGATCCACCCACCTTGGCCTCCCAAAGTGCTGGGATTATACGAGTGAGCCACTGTTCCCAGTCACAAATTTTATTTTATAAATGACATAACAATAGTATAAGTAAAATACTTATATATTTTTTAAAAAAATAAATATTTTAGAGTACAGTAGGTTCAGAGGGGGGATCAAGACAGCCAAATAGGAACAGCTCTGGAGTACAGTCCCCAGTGAGAACAACACAAAGAGTGAGTGAATATCACATTTCTAAATGAGTTATTACTGCCCATGGACCAGGAGACTCTCAGGGTGAAAACTGCCATGAATTTCCAGCATGGCTTTTTCAGCTGGTGCAGTGGGTCTTCACACAAAAACTCATACAAATCTGGGCAGCTATTTCAACTGTCACCTGGAATGCCTGGGAGACAGAGTCGCCCATCCAATTGAAAAAGATGGGGCTGAAACAGGGAACCAGGTGATCTGGCTCAGTTGGTCCCACACCCAAAAGACCAGCAATCTGAAACACTCTGAATTGAGTGTTTCGCAGCAAGCACAACTGGACCCAGGATGGTCCAGCTCTGTGAGGAGAAGGGCATCTGCCATTACTGAGGCAGTCTGCCACTACTGAGGCAAATAGTCATTACTGAGACAGTTCTAACTATACCTCTATAAACAAAACCGCAAGGAAGTTCACACAGCAGCTGGGCAGAACACACAGCAGCTCTACAATGCCTCTGCTGGTAGACTGTGATTTGGCTACCTCCTTGCTGGGCAGGGCATTTCTGAAAAAAGGCAGCAGCATGTCAGGAACTTATAAATAAAGCCCCACCTTCCCAGGACAGAGCACCTGGAAAAAAAGGTGGTTTTGAGTTCCACTGCAGCAGACTTAAACATACCTGCATAGCAGCTCTGAATGAAAAAACAGAGCTCACAGCTTAGCACTTGAGCTCCTATAAGGGACAGATTATCTCCTCAAGCAGCTCACTGACCCACATATATCCAAAGAGACACCTCATAAAAGAAAGCTTGGCTGACATCTGGCTGTATCCTTCTGGGATGAAGATAAAAGAAAAAGAAACTGGCAGAAACCCTTATTGTTCTGCAGCTGCCACAGGTGATCCCCATGCAAGCAGGGTCTGGAGTGGACTTCCAGCAATCCTACAGCAGAGGGACCTGACCTAGCTGACCTGACAGTTAGAAGGAAAACTAAAAAATAGAGAGAAACAATGTCATCATCAATAAAAAGGATGTCCACTCAGAGGCACAATCAGAAAGTCACAAATTACAAAGACCACAGGTAGATAATTCCACAAAGATGGGAAGAAACCAGTTCAAAAAGGATGAAAACACCCAAAACAAGATTGCCTCTCCTCCCCCAAGGGATCACAACTCCTCACCAGCAAGGGAAGAAGGCTGGATGGAGAATGAGTCTGATGAATTAACAGGAACAGACTTCATAAAGTGGGTAATAACAAACTACTCTGAGCTAAAAGAACATGTTCTAACCCAATGTAAAGAAACTAAGACCCTTGAGAAAAGGTTTGATGAAATGCTAACAAAAATAAACAGCTTAGAGAAGAATATAAATGAGTTGATGGAGCTGAAAAACCCAACAGAAGAACATCATGAAGCATACACAAGTTTCAATAGCTGAATCAACCAAGCAGAAGAAAGGATATCAGAGGTCGAAGATCAACTCAAACAGAAAGCAAGATTAGAGAAAAAAAAGTGAAAAGAAATGAACAAAGCCTCCAAGACATATGGGATTATGTGAGAAGACTTATTCTACATTTGATAGGTGTACCTGAATGTGATGGAGAATCCAAGTTGGAAAACACTCTTCAGGATATTATCCAGGAGAACTTCCCCAACCTAGCAAGGCAGGCCAACATTCAAGTCCAGGAAACACAGAGAACACCACAAAAATATTCCTCAGGAAGAACAACTCCAAGGCACACAACCATCAGATTCACTAGTGTTGAAATGAAGGAAAAAACGC